>NW_007260075.1:2608-57570 GCF_000164805.1 Carlito syrichta
ACCATGCATGGTTCAGGTTTTTGGCTTGTAGGATCACCTGAGCCCAGCAGGTGGAGTTCGCTGTGGCTGTGAGCATGCCCCTGTGCTCCAGCTTGAGCGACAGAGCAGGATTCCAACTCCTTATAACAATAATCACCACCACCACCACCACCACCACCACCACTCCTGTAACCCAGCACGAGAAGTCACCCTCAGGGATGGGAGAGGAAAAAGGCACTTTTTGGCTTGTTGTAGAGAGGAGGTCTCTCCAAGCTGCCTGGGCTGGTATTACACCAGGGGGCTTGAGTCCTCCTCTCTGCTAGGCCACCCAGAGCACTGGGATAACAGGCATGAGACACCACACATTGCCTCCACATCCCTCTCAGGGACCCACCGCGAGTCCCACTCCCTTCCAACGACCCAGGTCCCTGGAGATGGCAGCCAGAGTTACCTGCCGAGTCTTCCCAGGAGTAGCACCTTTTGCAGGGGCGTGTCTCTGCTGGGGCGTCCACCCCTCCACCCACCTAGTTTGCCAGAGATGATCCACTCACCCCTCCCAGGGCCTGCCTTGTGGAAAGAGAGGGCATAACTCTCAAATCAACAGGGGGCAGAGATGGTGGGGCGACTCACACCTGTCAGCTCGGCACTCGGAGAGGACGATACCAGAAGATGGCTGGATCCTGGGTGTTTGAGACCAGGCTGGACACCATAGAAAGCATCAACATCAAGCAAAACCTAGAAATCTAGAAACATTGGTGACGGCAGGCATTGGCGGGATGATCACCTCCGGCCCAGAGTTCAACACCAGGCAGTAAGATCAGGATGTAGACCAAGTGGAAAGCCTGTAATCACAGCAGTTTGGGAGACCCAATGGCCTGAGTTGGGAGTTTTGAGAGTAGACTAGGCAACGTAGTGGGAAAGAAAAGAACAAAAGAAAGAAAGAACGAAAGAAAGAAAGAAAGAAAGAAAGAAAGAAAGAAAGAAAGAAAGAAAGAAAGAAAGAAAGAAAGAAAGAGAAGGAAAGGAAGAAAGAAAGAAATCCATATTTCTGCAAACCTTCTGCTCTCAGTACTTTCTCACCCTCCCCCAACACCTGTAAGGGTCCCAAAATCTCAGCACCTTCTAGTCCCTACCCCCTGATGGCTGCTCCTGCTTTGGTGCAGGATTCCCCAAGTCTCCCTGGCAGGGTTCCTGCTGGCTCTTCTCTCTGATGTGAGAAATGTGCCCCAGACAGGCCAACCCTCTGACTCGACAATGAAGACCTTCCACCAAGAAAGTCCAGGGACACATCCCTAATCCAGGGACATTTCTTCCCCCCATTCCCATTTTTACTGTCTCTAAAGCCAGTCTTCCTGTGAACTAACTATAACCACGTGCAGTTAAGAATCTGAGTATGATTCTGATGATTTGGAGACAGGGTCTGTCTCCGTGACCCAGGCTGGGGCCTGGGGACATGACCGTCATTCACCACCAGCCACGAAATTGCGGGCTCCGTGATCCTTCTGCCTCAGCCTCCAGAATGGCTGAGATGATGGGCACCATGACCCCAGAGGCCCTGTTTGGATGGGTGCAGAGTCCCTGTGTGGCCCAGACTGGCCTTGGGTTCCTGGGAACCCTCCTGCCTTGGCATACAAGACTGCTGGGATTCCAGGCATGAACCACCATTCCAGTCATTTTGGTTCATTTTCAAAGGATAGAGGCATGGCTCTGGGTCACAGCCTCATCTTCTCAGTGCTGTGGGAGACCGAGGTCAGTGGCCAGCCAGAGCCCATGGGTCCAAGATGTGCCTAGGCAACTCAGCAAGACCTTGTCTCTAACCTCCATCCCAAATGAGCTGGGTGTTGTGGCGCACACCTGTCATTCCAGCTCCTGACAAGGCCATGGGGGAGGTTCACCGGAGCCCAGAAGGGATTGGTTGTGGTACCCAGGAGTGAGTCACCATTCTCCAACCTGAGCACCAGAGTTAGACTCCAGTAAAAAAAAACATAAGGAAATAAAAGAAGAGCATCCATTTGTGTATGCAGTTGAGATCATTGTGAACAGAAAGATATCATTGGAGAAGGAGGTCTCAGCCTTGGGCATAGAGTACCTGAAAGATGGTGGATCAGCAGATAATCAGGCTTTGGTTTGGGAGGCTGAGATGTGGGACCGCTGGAGCCCGGGAGTTTGAGAGCAACTTGGGCCACATAGCAAGACCTCATCTCTCCCTGGAACACAAACACACGAGTTGTGTATTGTGGTGCCCACAGCCTCAGCTACAAGGGATGTGGTGGCCTCCATCCCAGGGCATGCCTTTTTGTCATCTGAATTGACTGCATGTATGAGTCCAGGTTGGGTGCTGTGGCTCATAGCTGTAAACCCCAAACCCTGGGAGCCTGAGGCGTGAGGCTGCCTGAGAGCTGGGGTCAGAGAACAGCCCGGGCGGTGTGTCCAGAACTCATCTTGCCGAGAGGTACCCAAAATCGAGACTAGCATGGTGTCTCCAGGAGTCCCGGTTACTAAGGGCCCGAGGTGGGCAGAACGCCTGAGCCCAGAAGGTTCAGGCCCCGGAAGCCACAATCATGCCATCATGCTCCAGGCTGGCCGACAGAGACTCCAGAAACAAAAAGTCACCCCCCACGTGTGTCATGGTGCAATTCCACAGCTCCCCAGGGAAAAGTCCATGTGGGAGGGGGACAACGGAGTGATTGTGAGAGAAAGGCACCCTCCCTCTGCCCGAAGGTGGCAGACCGGGCAACCAGAACCAGGGCTTGCTGTGGTGTTACCAGATTGCCTTGGTCACTCTGTGCCTGATGGCCACCCTAACTCGGGATCATCTGTTATGTGAGCTCACACTCTTCTTTGCTGTGGGGCACGATGTGGAAGGTGGAGACAGTCCTTCTGGGATGTCTGGTTGAAGGCGCATGACGGACGTGACTGGTAGCCACCTTTGAAACCTCCCACCTTTTCCACACCCATCCCTGAGGTTGACTCCTTACCCTGACTGACAGGGGTAGTGGTGGTACTGGTAGTGGCAATTATTATCATTTGGAGTCAGAATCCTGCTTTGTCTCCAAGGTCAGGGTGTAGGGTCACACTCATGGTCACTGCAGACTCCTCCTGCCAAGCTCAGGCAATCCTCCCGCTTTGGCCTGCCGAGTGGCTGGAATCATAGGCCTGTGTCACCATGCCCAGCTAATCTTTGGATTTATTTTTGATGGCTGAGATGAGGTCTCACCCCTTGTACTGGGCAGGTGTCGACCCAGGGGCTCAGGCCATCCCCTTGCCTCATCCTCCCAAGGTCTGGGATGCCAGGCTGAGCCCTTGAGCCCGGCCTGTGGTTGTGGTGGTGATGGTGGTTGGTAATATTATTCTGAATTGGAGTCCCGCTCTGTTGTCCATGCTAGAGCACAGGGGCCCACTGTCAGCCACGATGGACTCCACCAGCTTGGCTCAGGCAATCCTCCCACTGTGGCCTCCCAAGTGGCCGGAATGATAGGCATGAGCCACCATGCTCAGATCATTGTTTTGGTATCTTGTAGAGCCGAGGTATTGCTGAGTGCCTGGGCTGCTCTCAAACCCAGGGATTCAGGCTATCGTTCACCTAGGTCTCACAGAGCGCTGGGATGACACAGGTGGGCCCCTTCACCAGGCCTCCATACCCCTCTTGGGGCCCCATCTCATGGCCCGATTCCTTTCAATGACCCGGGACCCTGCAGAGGATGGCGGTAGTCATCTGCCAAGCACTCTTCAGTGGGAGTGACTGGTGCAGGGGTGTGTCTCTGCCAGGACACCCACCCCTCCATCTACCTCATTCCCCAGGGTGGACCCAAATGCTCCTCCCCGGGCCTGCCTTGAGGAAAGGCAGATCATGACTCTCCAACCTTCAGTGGGACAGGGAGGGCTGGGTGACTCATGCCTGTCTCCTTGGCACTGGGAGAGCCCGAGATGAGAAAATAGCCAGAACGCAGGTGTGTGAGACCAGATTGGACACCATCTCAATCCCCCACCTTGACCCCAAGTAAAACCCAGAAAACCTTGATTGAGGGCAGACCTTGGCAGGAGGATCACCTCAGGCCCAGAGTTCAAGAACAGGCAGGAAGACCAGGATGTCGACCCAATGGAAAGCCTGTGATTGCAGCAGTGTAGGAGGCCCAGGTCAAGAGGATGGCCCAAGTTGGGTGGTTTGAGAACATCTTTGGCCACCTAGAGAGGAAAGAAAAGAAAGAAAAGAATGAAGGAAGGAAGGATGGAAGAAAGGAAAGAAAGAAAGAAAGAAAATAAAAAAAGAAAGAAATTCATTTTCATGCAAACATTCTGCCCTCAGTCTTTCCCTCCTCACCCCAATGATATATGAGGTTCTCCCAAGCTTGGCAGGTTCCAGACACAACTCCCCCAAATGGCTGTCCCTGCTTTGGTACGAGAATTCCCAAGGCACCCTAGTTGGATGCCTGCCAGCTCTCATCTCCAAGGTGAGAAATGTGCCGCAGGCAGGCCGACCCTCTGACTTGGCAATGAGGACCCTCCACCAAGAAACCCTAGGGACACATTCCCTCACCCAGGGACATTTATTCCCCCCAATCCCATTTTTCCAGGGTCTAAACCTAGTCGCCTTGTGAACACACCATGTGCAGTTGAGAATCTGTGTACAATTCTGATGGTTTTGGAGACAGGATCTGGCTGTGTGACCCAGTCTGGGGCCTGCAGACATGACCGTCTCTCACCGCCAGCTTTGAAATCATGGGCTCCAGTGATCGTCCTGCCTCAGCCTCCAGAGTGAACAGGACGATGGGCATCTGGACTCCAGACCCCTGTTTGTTTGTGCAGAGACAGGGTCTCCCGGCGTGGCCTGGGCAAGCCTTGGGCTCTGAGGCTACAACCATCCTCCTGTCTCGGCCTCCCAGAGTGCTGGAATTCCAGGCATGGTCCTCCTTGCCAGGAATTATGGCTCATTTTCAATGAACGATTGAGGCCGTGCTTGGGAGCTCAGCCTCATCATCCCAGCACATTGATAGGCCAAATCAGTGACTGGCCTGAGCCTGTGGGCTGAGACTCACCTGAGCAACTCAGCACGACCTCGTCTCTGCCATCCATCCCTAATTTTGCAGGCATGGTGGTACACACCTGTCATTCCAGCTCCACTGAAGACTGGGGAAAGGCTCGCCAGAACCTGGTGGGCTAATGCTGTGATGTCTGGTAGAAAGCCACTGCCCTTCAGCCTGGGCAATTGAATGAGACTCCGGCTCAAAGAAAAAAAAGAAAAAGAAAAAAAAGAAGAGCATCCATTTGTGTTTGGAGTTGGGATCATCGTGAACAGACAGAGATCATTTAGGAAAGAGGTGCCAACCTTGGGCCTACAGTTCCTGAAAGATGGTCCATTGGCAGACAATCAGTCTGTGGCTTTGGGAGGCTGAGAAGGGGGACTGCAAGAGCCCGGGAATTTGAGAATAGCCTGGGACACATAGTGAGTCTTCATGGCTCCCCAGAATGCAAACACTGGAGTCACCCGTGGTGCCTGCCGGGATCCCAGTTACACGGGATGTGGTGCTTTGATCCTGGGGTGTTCCTTGCATCGCCCCACCAACAGAAGGTGGGAGTCCAGGCCTGGCACCCTGGGCCAAGGCCTTCAGCCTAACTCCCTGGGCGGTCATGGCGGGAGGCTGCCTGAGCCCATGTTTCAGAGACTGGCCTGCATCTAGTGGGCAGACCTCATCTCAGCGAGAGGTCCCCCAAATCGTTTCATGTGTGGTGGCCCCTGGAGTCTCGTCTGGTCAAGGTCTGAGGCAGGAGGACTGCCTGAGCAGCACATGTTGATGCCCTGGGATCTATGATCATGTTGGCTTGCCCCAGCCCAGCCGACGGAGACTCCAGCGATAAAAAGATGCCTCCCACGTGTGTCACGAAGGGAGTCCATGGTTCCCTAGGAAAAGGTCCACATGGGGGGGATGATGGAGTGATTGAGAAAGGAAGGGCCTCCCTATCCGAAAGTGGCAGACTGGATGACTGGAAACTGTTCTGGCCGAGGCATTGCTAGACTGCCTTGTACGCTCAGTGCCTGATGCCTACCCTATCTTGCGGCCAACTGTTCTGTGAGCTCACATGCATATTTGACGTGGGGAACAAGTGTGAAGGGTGGACCAGGCCTTCTGGGAAGTGTGGCCAAATGTGCTGGGTAAATGTGCCCAGTGGCCACCTTTGAAAACTTGTGATCGACAGGTGGGAAATTGCCTTTGCCTTTCTCATCCCTGAGGGTAGCTCTTCGAACTGGGTGGAAGGGGTGGTGGTGGTGGCAGAATTATTATTTGGAGTTGGAATCCCGCTCTGTCACCCAGGCCAGAATGCAGGGGCTAGCTCATGGCCACCACAAGCTCCACCTGCTGGAACCAGGTGATCCTCCCGCCTTGGCCCCACAAGTGGCTGGAACGACAGGCCAGTGACACCATATCCAGCTAATATTTGTATATATGTTTGATGACCGTGACGAGATCGACCTCAGGGTCCTGGGCTGGTCTCGAACCCACAGGCTCAAGCCATCCACTTGCCTCACCCTTGAAGGGTTGGGATTCCAGACTGAGCTCCTGATCCTGGTCTGTGGTGGTGGTGGTGGTGGTGGTTGGTATTACTATTTTCTGTTGGAGTCCTGCCCTGTAGTCCAGGCCAGAGTACAGGGGCCCACTCTTGGCCACCACAGCATCCACTGACTAGGCTCAGGCTATCTTCCCACCATGGCCTCCTGAGTGCCCAGAAAGACAGTTGTGCACCA
This sequence comes from Carlito syrichta, assembly GCF_000164805.1. Lineage (NCBI taxonomy): Eukaryota > Metazoa > Chordata > Mammalia > Primates > Tarsiidae > Carlito > Carlito syrichta. The sequence continues at coordinate 9,330 of NW_007260075.1, forward strand.
CCACACTCAGCTAATTTTGATTGTTTCTTGTAGAGACAAGGTATCGCCAGGCTGCCTGGGCTGCTCCAGAACAAGGGGGCTCAGGTCATCCTATTGCCTTGGCCTACCAAAGTGCCTGGTGAAAGGCGTGAGTCCCCACATCCAGCCTTCACACCCCTCTCAGAGCCCCACTGTGAGGTCCGATTCCTTCAGATGACCTCGGACACCAGAGAGGGTAGCTGAAGTCGTCCATTGAGCCCACACAGGAGGAGAGCCTGTGGCAGGGGCTTGTCTCCACAGGGCTAGCTGGCCAGCCCTCCGCCTTCCTTGTTCCCCAGGATGGACTCACTCCATCTTTCCAGGGGTCACCTTGGTGAAAGGGAGGGTGAGACTCTCAAACATGCTGGGGGTGGGAATGGGTGAGCTACTCAAGCCTGTCTCCTCTTCACTCTGGGAGGCCGAGATGGGAAGATGGCTGTAGACCGGGAGTTTGAGTCCAGGCTGGACACCATAGCAAACCCTCTCATAGACCCCAACTAAAACCCAGAATACTTTGGGTGAGGGCAGGCCTTGGCAAGAGCATCGTCTCTGGCCTAGAGTTCAAGATCAAGCAGGAAGACCTGGATGTCACCCAAATGGAAAGCCTGTGATCACAGCAGTTTTGGAGGCTGAGACTCAGAGGATTGCTAGAGTTGGGACGTTTGAGAGCAGCCTTGGCATCCTAGTGAGGAAAGAAAAAAAGGAAGGAAAGAAAGAAGGAAAGAAAGAAGAGAAAGAAAGAAAGAAATCCATTCACCTGTCAAACTTGTTCTCTCAGTCCTTCCACCACCGCCCCCCACCCACATATGAGTGTCTGCCAAGTTCAGCACCGACCATCCCCAATCCAGCCCCAATGGGCTGCTCCCTATTTGGTGCAGGAGTTCCCAAAGCCCCCTGGCTGGATTCCTGCCAGCTTTCCTCTCCAGGGTGAGAAATGTGCCCCAGGCAGTCTGACCCTCAGACTTGGCAACAAGGACCTCCACCAAGAAAGGCCAGGGACACATCCCTCACAGGGGGACATTTTTTCACCCCCAATCCAATTTTTCCTGGCTGTAAAGCCAGTCGCCCTGTGAACACACAACATGCAATTGAGAATGATTTTGGAGACAGGGTCTGGCTCTGTGGCTCAGCTTGGGGGCCTGGGACACGACCGTTGTTCACTGCTGACCTTGAAATCAAGGGCAATCATCCCTCCTCAGCATCCAGAGTGGCCAGGACGATGGGCATCTCCACCCCAGACCTCCTGTTTAGATGGGTGTAGAGAAGGGAACTCCCTGTGTGGCCCAGGCTGGCCTTGGGCTCCTGAGTTCCTGCCATCCTCACACCTGGCCTCCCAGAGCACCGGGATTCCAGGCGTGGGCCACCATGCCAGGCTTTATGGTTCATTATTGATGACGGATAGAGGCCGGACTCGGGGATTGAGCCACATCATCCCAGTGCTTTGAGAGGATGAGGCCTGTGACCGCCCCAAGCCTGTGGGCTAAGACTTGCTGGAAAACCAAAGCAAGACCTCGACTCTACTCTCCATCTCAAATTAGCTCCATTCCAGCACTTTGGGAGACCAAGGCCAGCCACAGGCCTGAGCAGGTGGGCGGAGACCTGCCCGGGCACCTCGGTGAGACCCCATCTGTTGGCACATGCCAGTCATTACAGCTCCTCAGAAGGCTGGGAAAAGTCTCTCCAGAGCTTGTTGGGTGGAGCCAGGGGTGAACAGGAGCAAGCCACTACTCTCCAGCCTGGACGATGGACTGACACTCTGACTCAAAGAAAAAAAGATAAAACAGAAGAACATCCACTTGTTTATGGAGTTGGGATCATGATTAACAGAGATCATTTGGGAAAGAGCCCCCAGCCTTGGGCCTAGAGTTTCTGAAAGACAATGGATCAGCAGACAATTGGGCTGTTGCTATGGGAAGGTGAGGCTGGGGAATGCTGAAGCCCGAGAATTCGAGACCAGCCTTGGCCACGTAGTGAGAATATGTTGCTCCCCAACATAAACACTGAAGTTGTGTGTGGTGGCGGATGTGATCCTGGCTATATGGATGCAGTGGCCTCCATCCCTGGGGGCTCCTTTACATCATTCCTGCTGACAGAACGTGTGAGCCCAGGCTGGGCAATGTGGGTAACGGCCATCAGGACCATGCCCTGGGAGGCCAAGGCAGGAGGCTGCCTGAGCACAGGGGTCAGAGAACAGCCCAGGCAAAGTGGGTTGACCTCGTCTCAGTGAGAGGTACTCAAAATCGAATCAGGCGTGGTGGCTCCTGGAGTCTTGGCTACTCAGTGACCTAGGCGGAGGACCACCTGAGTCCCATAGTTCGAAGCCCTGAGTCATGATCGATCTGCCGTGCTCCATCCCTGCCAACAGAGACTCCAACAAAATAAATAATGCATCCCACATGCATCATCATGGGCGTCCAGGATTCCCCAGGGAAAGGTCCACATGGGTGCTGAATGATGGAGTGATCAGGAGAGGAAAGGACCCTCACCCTGCCTGAAGGTGGCAGACAGAGCGACCAGAACCTGAGCTGACTGTTGTGTTGCCCTACAGCCTTGATCACTCTGTGCCCAATGACCACCCTAGTTCAGGGCCATCTGTCCCCTGAGCTCACACACGTCTTTGCTGTGGGGGACGAGTGTGGAGGGTGGAGGGTGGAGTCAGACCTTCTGTGACACATGGACCAAGGCATGGGATGAACGTGCCTAGGGGCCATCTTTGAAACCTCCCACAAAAGACAGGCCAGAAAGTGCCTTTTCCTCTCCCATCCCTGAGGATGACTCCTTGTGCTGGGTGGCATAGGTGGTGGTGGTGGTGGTGATTATTATTATTTGGAGTCAGAATCCTGCTCTGTTGCCCAGGACAGAGCACAGGGGCACACTCATGGCCACTGCGGACTCCTCCTGCCAGACTCAGGTGATCCTACAGCCTCGGCCCCCCAAGTGGCTGGAACCAAATGCCTGCGCTACCACACTCGGCTAATGTTTGGAATTATTTTTCATGACTGAGATGAGGTCTCACCCTGTGTCTCAGGCTGGTGTCAAAGCTGAAGTCTCAGGTCATTCCCTTGCCTGGGTCTCTGAAGGGCTGGGATGCCAGGTTGAACCCCGTAGCATGGCCTGTGGTTATGGTGGTGGTGGTGTTTCGTATTATTATTCTGAGTAGGAGTACCAATCCTTTGCCCAGGCTGGAGTGCTGGGGCCCACACTCGGGCACTGTGGCCTCCACCAGCTGGGATCTGGCATACTGCCCGCCATGGATTACAGAGTGGCCAGAACGCCAGACTTGCACCACCATGTTCAGCTAATTTTTGGACTTCTTGTAGAGAAGAGGTCTCACCGAGGTACTTGGGTTGGTCTCAAATTTGGGGGCTCAGGTCATCCTCTCTCCATGGCCTCCTAGTTCACCGAGATGACTGGTGTGAACACCTGCACCCAGTATCAACACCCCACTCAGTGCCTGAGGTCGAGGCCCACTCCTTTCTGACGACCAGGGACCATGGAGGGGGGGATGGATTCTCCTGCTGAGCCCTCCCCATGGGGAGTGCCTGTTACAGGGGGTGTCTCCACCGGGGTGCCCACACTTCTGCCCACCTCATTCCCTAGTGTGGACCCTCTCACTCCTCCCAGAAATCACTTCAGAGAAAGGGAGGTCGTGACTCTCAAGTTTTTGTGGGGCGAGGACGTCTGGACGACTCATGCCTGTTTCCTTGGCACTCAGGGAGGCCGAGTCAGAAAGATGGCTGGAGCCTGGGAGTTCGAGACCACTCTGAACACCATAGCAATTCCCCATCTCGACACTAAGCGACCCTAGAAAACCTTGTGTGAAGGCAGGGCTCAGCGAAAGAATCACCTCCGGCCCAGAGTTAAAGACCAGGCAGGAAGACCAGGATGTCGACCAAACTGAAAGTATGTGATTGCAGCAGTTTGGGAGCCTCAGGCTGAGAGGACGGCCAGATTCAGGTGGTTTGAGATCAGCCTGCTCAACCTAGTGAGGAAAGAAAAGAAAGAAAAGAAAGAAAAAAAGAAAGAAAGAAAGAAAGAAAGAAAGAAAGAAAGAAAGAAAGAAAGAAAGAAAGAAAGAAAAAGAAAGAAAGAAAGAAAAAGAAAGAAAGAAAGAGAAAGAAAGAAAGAAATCCATTCTCCTGCAAACTTTCTGCCCTCAGTCCCTCCCCAACACTCTGCCCACATATGAGGGTCCCCAAGCTCTCCACCTTCCGGCCCCAACCTCCCCCAATGGATGTCCCCTCTTTGGTGTGGGAGTTTCCGAGGTTCCCTGTCTGGGTTTCTGCCTGCTCTCCTATCCGAGGTGAGAAATTTTCCCTCTAACTTGGCACTGAGAAAGTCCAGGGACACATCTCTTCCAGGGACATTACTTCCCCCCGCAGTCCCATTTTTCCTGGCTCTAAAGCCAGTTGCCCTGTGAGCACAACATGCCCAGATAAGAATCTGTGTACAATTCTGATGTTTTCAGAGACATGGTCTGGCTTTATGTCCCAGGCTGGTGCCCGGGGACATGACTGCTGTTCATCTCCAGCATCGAAATCGTGGGCTCTGATGATCATCCCGCCCCAGCCTCTGGAGTGGATGGGACAACGGTCACTTTGACCCCAGACACCCTGTTTGGATGGGTGCAGAGATGGGGTCTCCCTGCCTGCCCTAGGCTTTCCTTGGGCTCGTGGGCTCAAGCCATTCTCCCACCCTGGCCTCTCAGAGCACTGGGATTCAAGGCATTGGTCACTGGGCCATGCTTTCTGAGGTTCCCAGTCTGGGTTTCTGCCTGCTCTCCTATCCGAGGTGAGAAATGTTCCCTCTGACTTGGCCCTGAGGACCTTCCACCAAGAAAGTCCAGGGACACATTTCTTCCAGGGACATTACTCCCCCCCTCCCCGTTCATTTTCATCAAAGGACTGAGTCCGGGCTTGGGAGCTTAGACTCATCATCCCAGTAATTTGGGAAGCCAAGGCCAGCCATCGGCCTGAGCTGGTGGGCAGAGACCCACCTGGGCACCTCGGTGAGACCCCATCTCTACCCTCCATCACAAATGAGCCGGGTGTGGTGGCATGTGCTTGTCGTTCTGGCTCCTGGGAAGGCTGGGTAAAGGCATGCCAGAGCCTGGCGGGGTGAGGATGAGGTGGCCAAGCGTGAGCCTCCACTCTCCAGCCTGGGTGATGGAGTAAGACTCTCACTCAAAGAAAAAAAGGACAAAAGGAAAAAAAAGAACATCAATTTGTGTATGAAGTTGGGATCACTGTGAACAGAGATCATCTGGGAAGGAGACCCCATCCTTGGGCCTAGAGTTCCTGACAGATGATGGATCAGCAGACAATCAGGTTGTGGCTTTGGGAGGCCGAGGCGGGGGAACGCTGGTGCTCAGGAGTTTGAGACTAACCTGAGCCACCTAGTGAGACCTCGTGACTCCCCGAAATGCAAAAACTGGAGTCTTACGTGTTGTCTCCTGCGGTCCCGGCTACACAGGATGTGGTGTCCTCCATCCTGGGGCTTTACTTTGTGTCACTCACACCTACAGAATGTGCGAGTTCAGGCCGGGCACTTTTGCTCATGGCCGTCAGCCCCATGCCCTAGTATGCTGAGGTGAGAGACTTCCTGAGACCAGGGGTCGGAAACCAGCCCAGGCGACATGGCCAGACCTCATCTCAGAAAGAGGTCCCCCAAATCGTGTTAGGCATGCTGGCCTTCAGAGTTCCGGCTGCTAGGGGGTCAAAGTGGGAGGACTGCCTGAGCCTTGCAGGTCGAGACCCTGGGAGCCACAGATGTGCCACCATGACCCAGCCTGGCTGAAGGAGAGGAGACTCTGGTAATAAAAAGATGCCCTTCATGTGCATCACGACAGGCGTCCATGGCTCCGGAAAAGTCTGCGTAGGCTGAGGACGGTGGAGGGATCAGGAGAAGAAGGTGCCCTCCCCCTGTGTGAATGTGGCAGACCGGGCGACCATAACCTGGGCTGGTCACGATGTTGCTGTACCGCCTTGATCGCTCTGTGCCTGACAGTCACCTTATCTTGGGAACATCTGTTCTGTGAGCTCACATACGTCTTTGCCATAGGCCATAATTGTGGATGGTGGAGGCAGGCCTTCTGGGACGCATGGCTGAAGGTGTGGGACATATGTGCACGGTGGCCATTCCTTTGCTTTGCCCCTGACAACACAACCTGTGAATCCAGGCTGGGCACCGTGACTCTCAACCATCAGCTTTGTCCCCTAGGAAGCCAAAGTAGGAGGCTGACTGAGTCCAGGGGTCAGAGACCAGCCCGGGTGATGTGGCCAGACCTTGTCTTGGCAATAGGTTGCCAAATTCGAGCCAGGCATGGTTGCCTCCAGAGTCTTGGCTGATCGCAATTCGAGGCGGAAGGACTATGTGCCCTGCAGGTTGAGGCCCCAGAAGTCACGATCATGTCATCACACCCCGGGCCAGCTGATGGAGACTCTGGCGAAAATAAAAGGACTTCCCATATGCATCATGATGGGTGTCAACGATGCCCATGAAAAAGGTCTCTGTGGGGGAGGGATGATGGAGTGATCAGGAGAGGAAGGGACCCACCCCCGCCCAAAAGTGGCAGACCCAGCAACTGGAACTTGGGCTTGCTGTGGCATTGCTGAACCACTTTGATTGCTTTGTGCCTGATAGAACCATCTGTTCTGTGAGCTCACATGCGTCTATGCCATGGTGCACTTTTGTGGGGATTGGAGCCTGGGTCATGTAGTGAGACCCCATTGCTCCCTGGTAGAGTTGACTGACAAGCCTGTCACAAGGGAGTGCCTGTCACAGGGGCATGTCTTCGCCTGCTTACCCACACCTCCGCATGCCTCGATCAACAGGGTGGACCTACTCGCTCCTCACAAAGGCTGCACTGGGACAGCACTCCCTGGACTTCTACATCAAGGTAATCAATTAGCAGATGCCTTGACAAAATTGGTCATGTGACCTCTCCTTGTAGATTATTTAGTCAATCAAGCTCAGCAATCCCATAAAATTCATCACCAAAATGCCGCAGCATTAAGGGACCAGATTTACATTCCAAGAGAAATGACTAGACAAGACATAAAAATTGTACTTAATGTCCTACTTCTAATAACCCCCTCCTCTCAGGAGTTAATCCCTGCAGATTAAAACCTAATTTTGTGGCATATGGATGTTACTCATTTCCAAAGTATTTGAAAATTGTCATTTCTACATGTGACAGTGAATACATTTTCCCATGTAATTTTAACCTCGGCCAGAAATGGGGAAGACTATAAAGATGTAGTTCAACATTTATTCTTTTGTTTTTCACAGCTGGGTATTCCTAAACAATTAAAAACTGATAATGCTCCTGCTTATGCATCAAAAGCTTTTCAGTCATTTTGTACCCAGTTTAGCATCTCTCATTCTACAGGAATTCTGTATAATCCTCATGGTCAAGCTATAGTCGAGAGCCCACCAAACATTAAAAAATCAAATAATGACATTGCAGGAAGGGGAATTCAAATATAGTTCACTCCATCATACTGTAAATAACGTCATGTTTTTAATTAATCTCAATTTGGACTCTCAAGGGCATTCAGCTATGATAAGACTTTGGGCTCCTGACAAAACTGTTAAAACAATGTTAAAATGGAAAGATATGCTTACATGTCAATGGAAGGTGCCCAATGTCCTTTTAACATGTGGGAGAGAATATGCTTGTGTTTTTCCCCCATGACCTACCCTCAACTTTTTGGGTACAGGACCATCTAATTAGACATGACCAGCCCCCTACCCCATCAAGGTACAACCAGAGGAGACATAAATCACGCCTTCAGTCTGAGTCAGATGCAGATGATGAAGAGAAGGTGTTGGTGCCAAAGCTAAAACGTCTCACCATTCAACAACCACTTCCTCCTCCATCAACGTGACCAAAGACATCTCATCATTCATCATCTCCCAGTCCTCAACCCAGACATTACTGTCGAGCTATTTTGACTAGACAGTGCAGACTGCCCACATGGGTGCAAATCAAGGCACTCATCCATGATGCTGAGGATCTGGTTCACTCTCAAAACACTTCTCTCACTCCCTCTACTGTTTTTCTTGCTATGCTGGCTATTATAGCATACCAGGAGGGTTGTATTTATTCGGAAAAAATCTTATTGGGCTTATATCTCAAACCTGCCAGTGTTCCAGCCTGTTACATGGAATGCTGAGATTAATAATGTTTTTTCTAATCATTCCTCTTTACTAAGAGGACCCAGTCTTTTTTTCATGACAAGTCAAAACTGTTATTAATCATAATTTTTCTTTTTCAGGTTGTTATATTTCTCGTCCAATATGTTTAGTTTACCTAAAAGTCAGAACCTTCCCTTGATATTTCAGGTTGTTTAAACGCTAAGGTTATTGATAGCCCCTCCTATCTTCCCAGAACAGCAAATGACAATATAATTGGTTTCTTAAATTATTGATTCCTGGGGACTCTGACCCTACGTTATCAACCAGAGCTCGGGAGAATCACCTAAGCCGTGCAGATCGAGGTGTCAGGAGCCACAATCATGCCACCATGCCTCAGCCTGGCCAATTGAGAGACTGGCGACAAAAAGATGCCTCTCACGTGCATCACAACGGGCGTCCATGACTCACCAGAGAATTTCAACGTGGGTGGGAATGATGGATTAATTGAGAGAGGAAGGGGTCCTACCCCCGCCTGAAGGTAGCATACAGGGACACCAGTACCTAGACTGGACGTGGCGTTGCCAGATTTTCTTGATCACTCTGTGACCCCAGGCCACCCTAGCTTGGGGCCGTCTGTTTCGTGAGCTCACATGCATCTTTGCCATGGGGCATGAGTGTGGAGGGTGGAGACAGGCCTTCTGGGGCACGTGGCCGAAAGCGAGTGCTGGATGTGCCCAGTGGCCACCTTTGAAACCTCCCATGAAAGACAGGCCAGAAAGTGCCTTTCCCTTACCAACCCTGAGTGTCAGGGATGGTGGTGGTGGAGGTGGTGGTGATTATTATTATTTGTAGGTGGAATCCCGCTCTGTTGCCCAAGCCGGAGCACAGGGAAACACTCATAGCCACAGTGAACTCCACCTGCGGAACTCAGGTGATCCTCTCTCCTCTGCCCCCAAAGTGGCTGGAACCACAGGCCTTGCGCCACTTCATCTGGCTAATCTTTGGCTTAATTTTTGATGGCCGAGATGTGATCTAGCCACATGTGCCAGGCTGGTGTCGAACCCACAGGCTGAGGCTGTCCACTAGCCTGGACTTCCAAAGGACCAGGAAGCCAGTGTGAGGCCCTAATCCCGGCCTGTGGTTGTGATGGTTGTGGTAATTGGTATTAATATTCTGATTCTGAGTCCTGCTGTGTCACCCAGGTCATAGTGCAGGGGACAGTACTCAGCCACCACGGTCTACACAGCCTGGGCTCCAGTGATACCCCTGCCATGGCCTCCCAAGTGCCCGTAAAGACAGGTGAACACCACCATGTTCGGTTCATTTTTTTGACTTTTTGTAGAGATGAGGTCTTGACAAGGTGCCCGGGCTTGTCTCGAATCCAGGGGCTCAGGCCTTCCTCTCGCCTCAAGCTCCCATAGCACTGGGATGACAGACCTGAGCTTCTGCCCTAGGTCTCCACATCCCTCTCAGGGCCTCACCTTGAAGGACGCTCCCTTCTGAAGATGCCGGATCCCAGAGAGGGTAGCTGAAGTCACCAGTCGAACCCTACCCATGGAAAACGCCTGATGTAGGGGTATGTCACACCGGGTCACCCACCCTTTCACCTGCCTTGATCCCCAGGGTGAACCAGCAGGCTCTTCCCATGGGCTGCCATGGGGAAAGGGAGGGCATGACTCTCAAATCTTTGTGGGGGCGGGGACAGCCGGGTGAGTCACACCTGTCTCCTCAGCTCTTAGGAAGTCTGAGACAGGAAATGTCCAGAGCCTGAGTGCATGAGACCAGGCTGGACATCATAGCAGGCCCCCACCTCGACCCCACACAAAACTCAGAAACCTTGGGTGAAGGCAGGCCTTGGCGTGAGGATCACCTCTGGCCCAGATTTTAAGACAGAGCAGGAAGACCAGGATGTCATCCAAATGGAAAGCATGTGATCGCATTAGTTTGGGAGGTCCAGGACAAGAGAATGACCAAAGTTGGGTGGTTTGAGAGCTGCATGGTCAACCTAGTGAGGAAATAAAAGAAAGAAAGAAAGAAAGAAAGAAAGAAAGAAAGAAAGAAAGAAAGAAAGAAAGAAAGAAATCCATTTTCCTGCAAATCTTCTGCTTTCAGTCCTTCCTCCCATCCCCCAACATATGAGGGTCCTTCAACCTGGGCACCTTACAACCCTAACCCCCCAATGGCTAGCCCTGCTTTGGTGTGGGAGTTCCCAAGGCTCCCATGTGGGTTTCCTTCCAGCTCTGCTCTCCGAGGTGAGATATGTTTCCCAGGCAGGCCAACCCTCTGACTCAGCAATGAGGACCTTCTGTCAAGAAAGTCCATGGACACAGCCCTCACCCGGAGATATTTCTTTCCCTGTAATCCCATTTTCCTGTGTTTAAAGTCAGTAGCCTTGTGAAGACACCATGTTCAGATGAGAATATGTGTATGATTCTGATGTTTTTGGAGACAGGGTCTGGTTGTGTGACCCAGGCTGGGGCCCAGGGACACGACCATTGTTCACCGACAGCCTCAAACTCATAGGGCTCTGATGATCCTCCCACCTCAGCCTCTGGAATGACCAGGACGATGAGTCCATCGATCTCAGACACCCTGTTTGGATGGGTGCAGAGTTGGGGTCTCCTTGCATGGTCTGGGCAGGACTTGTGCTTCTGGGATCCAGCCATCCTCCTGCCTCAGGATCACAGAGCACTGGGATTCCAGGTGTGGGCCATTGAGCCAGGAATTCTGGTTGTTTTTTGACAAAGCACCGAGGCTGGGCTCGAGAGCTCAGCCTAGTCATCCCATTAGTTTGCTAGGTGGAGGCCAGTGGCTGGCCCGAGCCTGGGAATGGAGAACCTCTTGGGCACCTGGGCAAGTTCTCATCTCTACCCTCCATCCCAAATGAACTGGATGTGGTGACACATGCCTGTCATTCCAGCTCCTGGGAAGGCCGGAAAAAGGCTCGCCAGAACCCAGAGGGCCAAGGCCGCATTGGGTGGGAGTTAGCCAGCACTCTCCAGCCTGGGTGATGGAGTGAGACTCTGACTCAGAGAAAAAAAGGAAAAGAGAAAAAAAAGAAGGGCATCTATTTGTGTATGGAGTTGGGATTATCATGAACAGACAGAGATCATTTGGGAAGGAGGCACCAGCCTTGGGCCTAGAGTTCCCAAAAGATGGTGGATCAGCAGAATATCAGACTGTGGCTTTGGGAAGCTGAGGCAGGGGACCACTGGAGCCCAGGAGTTCAGACCAGCCTGGGCCATGTAGTGAGACCCCATTTCTCCCTGGAATGCAAACAATGGAGTCGCACGTGGTGGCGTCCATGGTCCTGGACACACAGGATGCAGTGGCCTTTATCCCATCAAGTCTTTGTGCCCCCCTGCTGACAGAACATGTGAGTCCAGGCCAGGCACCATGGCTCACAGCCATCAGTTCCGTGCCCTGGGAGGCAAAGGTGGAAGGCTGCATGAACACTGGGGTCGGAGACCAAACCAGGTGACCTGGCCAGACCTCGTCTCAGCGAGAGGTTCTGAAAATGGAGTCCAGCATGGTAGACCTGCAGGTTGAGGCCCTGGGAGCCACGATCATGCTGCCATGCCCCATCCCAGTCGATGGAGACCCTGGTGACAAAAAAGAGGTATCCCATGTTCATCACCAAGGGCATCCATGGCTCCTAAGGTAAAGCTCTGCGTGGGTGGGGGATGATGGAGTGTTTAGGAGAGGAAGGGTACCTAAACACATGAAGATGCCAGACAGGATGACCAGAACCTGGCTGGCCAAGGTGTTTCCAGACCACCATGGATGCTCTGTACCTGACAGCAGTCCTATCTTGGGGTCTTCTGTTCCACGACCTCACACGTATTTGCCATGGGGCACGAGTGTGGAGGTTTGGGGCAGGACTTATGGGGCACATGGCTGAAAGTGCACGATGGACATGCCGAGGCCACTTTTGAAACCTCACACGAAGGACAGGCTTGAAAGTGCCTTTTCCTCTCCAATCCCTGAGAGTGACTCTGTGCTGGGTGTCAGGGGTGGTGGTGGCGATTATTGTTATTTGGAGTCAGAATACCACTCTGTTGCCCATGCTGGAGCTCAGGGGCATGCTCATAGCCACCGCGGACTCAAACTGTTGGGCTCAGTTTATCCTCCTGACTTGGCCCCCCAAGTGGCTGGAACCACAGGCCTGCACCACCACGCCTGGCTAATCTTTGGATTTCTTTTTGATTTCTAAGACTGAGGAAGAGGCAGGAGGCTGCTTGGGGGCTGAGGTGTTAGGATGGCCTGAGCCCCACAGGTTGAGGGTCTGGGAGTCACAGTCATGCCACCACACGCCAGCCCAGCAGATGGAGATTCCGACGACAAAATAGATGCCTCCCATGAGCATCACAACAGGTGTCTACAGCTCCCCAGGGAAAGGACCGTGTGGGTGGGGGATGATGGAGTGTTTGGGAGAGTGAGGTGTCCTCCCTCCACCAGAAGGTGGCATACAGGGCGACCAGAAACTGGGTTGGCCGCGAACTTGCCGGTCTGCCTTGATTTCTCTGTGCTTGACAGCGGCCCTAACTCTGGGCTTTCTGTTCCATGAGCTCATACATGTCCTTTTTGTACGGCATGAGTGTGGAGGGTGGATGCAAGCCTTCTAGGGTACGTGGCCAAAGGCGTAGAAGGAATGTGCCTAGTGGCAAACTTTGAAACCTCCTACAAATGACAGGCTGGAGGGTGCCTTTTCCTCTCCCATTCCTGAGAGTGACTCCTTGTGCTGGGTCGCAGGTTTAGTGGTGGTGGTGGTGATTTTTATTCTTTGGAGTCAGAAACCTGCTGTGTCACTCAGGTCAGAGTGCAGGGCCACACTCACAGCCACGGCAGACTCCACCTGCTGGGCTCAGGAGATCCTCGTGACTTGGCCCCCCGATTGGCTGGAACCACAGGTCTGCAACACTATGCCCAGCTAAACTTTGGATTTATTTTTGATGGCTGAGTCGAGGTCTCACCCCATGTCCTGGGCTGATGTCAAGCCCATGGCCTCAGGCCATCCATTCGCCTGGGCCTTCAAAGGGTCGGGATGCCAGGCTGAGCCCCTGAGCCCAGCCTGTGCTTGTGGTGGTGGTGTTGGTTGGTATTATTCTTCTGAGTCCGAGTCCCACTCTGTCACCCAAGCCAGAGAGCAGGGGCCTGCTCTTGGCCACCATGGCCTCCACTCTGAAATCCAACGATCGTCCCACCAAGTCCTCCCGTGTGGCTGGAATGACAGGCATGCACCACCATGCTTGACTCAATTTTTGGCTTCTTGTGGAGATGAGGTCTTGTCAAAGTGCCCAGAGTTGTCTCAAACATGGGGGCTCAAGCCATTCTCTTGCCTCAACTTCCCAGAGCACTGGAATGACATGTGTGAACCCCCATTCTCGGCCTCCACACCCCATCTGGGCCCCACTGCAAGGCCCACTCCCTTCCAAAGACCAGGGACCCCAGAAAGGGTGACTGGATTTGACCGTTGAGCTGAAGCTGCAGGGAGCACCTGGTGCAGGGCCGTTTCTCCACCCAGGCACCCACCCCTCTGCCTGCCTCTTCCCCCAGATTTGTCCCGCTCATTCCTCCCAAGGGCCACCTCAGGGAAAGGGAGGGCATGACTCTCAATATTTTGGGTGGGCATGGATGATCAGGAGACTCACGTCCGTCTCCTCAGCACTCTAAGAAGCTGAGAGAGGAAGATGGTCGAGCCCTGGAGCTCAAAACCAGAATTGACACCATTATAAGCCCCCAACTCCACCCCAAGCAAAATACAGAAAACCTTGGGGGATGGTAGGTCTCGGCGGGTGTATTGCCTCTGGCCCAGAGTTCAAGACCAGGCAGGAAGACCAGGATGTCAACTGAATGGAAAGTCTGTGATCACAGTAGTTTGGGAGGCCAAGGCCAAGAGGATGGTCTGAATTGGGTGGTTTGAGAGAAGCCTGGGCAACCTAGTGAGGAAAGAAAAGAAAGAAAGAAAGAAAGAAAGAGAGAGAGAAAGAAAGAAAGAGAGAATGAAAGAAAGAAAGAAAGAGAGAGAGAAAGAAAGAAAGAAATCAATCAATTCTCCTTCAAACCTGCCCTCAGTCCTTCCCCTCCACAACCCCTCATATGAGGGTTCCCCAAGCTTGGCACCTTCCTGCCCCAAATCCCCTAATGGCTGTCCCTGCTTTGGTGCATGAGTTCCTGAGGATCCCTGGCAGAGTCCTGTTGGCTCTCCTCTCCAAGGTGAGAAATGTGCCCCAAGCAGGCAGACCCTCTGACTAGACAACAAGGACCTTGTGCCAAGAAAGTCCAGGGACACATCCCTCACCCTGGGACATTTCTCCCCCTTCCAATCCCAATTTTCCTGGCTCTAAAGCCAGTCACCTTGTTAACTAACCACACCAGCTGAGAATCTATGTATGATTCTGATGTTTTTGGACACAGGGCTCATTTTGTGGGTTTCTTGCAGAGATGAAGTCTCACCAAAGTGCCCGGGCTTTTGCCAAACCTGGGAGGTCAGATCATCTTCTTGTCTTGGCTTCCCAAAGTGACATAGTAAGAGGCGTGAGCCCCCATGCCTGGCCTTCACACCCCTCTCTGGGTCTCACCTCAGGGCCCATTTCCTTCAGATGACCTGGAACCCCAGAGCAGGCAGCCAGAGTTGCCACCAGGCTGACCAGGGGAGTGCCAAGGTACCCAGCCTTCTACCTGCCTCGTTATTCATGGTGGACCTGCTCCCTTCTCCAAGGGGCTGACTTCCAGAATGGAGGGCGTGACTCTCAAGCCTTCATGGGGGGATGGCTGGGCGACTCACGCCTGTCTCCTCAGCACTCCGGGCGTCTGAGATGGGAAGATGGCCTGAGCCTGGGGGCGTGAGACCAGGCAGAACACCATAGCAATCCCCCACCTTGACCCCAAGCAAAACCCAGAAAACCTTGGGTGAGTGCAGGACGCAGTGGGACGATTGCCTCTGGCCCAGAGTTCAGGACCAGGCAGGAATACCAGAATGTCGACCAAATAGAAAGCCTGTGATGACATCAATTTGGGAGGCCCAGGCTGAGAGTTTGGCCCAAATTGGGCGATTTAAGAGCAGCCTGGGCAACCAAGTGAGGAAAGAAAAGAAAGAAAGAAAAAAGAAAGAAAGACAGAAATCTATTCTTCTGCAAACCTTCTGCCCTCAGTCCTTCCCTTCCCGCCCCCCCACATGTGAAGTTCCCCCAAGATCTGCACTTCTAGCCCCAATCCCCTCAATTGCTGACCCCGCATTGTTGCAGGAGTTCCTAAGACTCCCTTGCCAGGTTCTGCCAGCTCTCCTCTCCGAGGTAAGAAATGTGACCCAGGCAGGCTGACCCTCTGACTCGGCAACAAGGACCTTCTGCCAAGTACCTGAAAGATGATGAATCAGCAGGGACACATCTCTCATCCCCGGACATTTCTTCCCCCCAATCTCATTTTTCCTGGCTCTAAATTCAGTTGTCCTGTGAACACACCATGCACAGTTGAGAATCTGTTTACAATTCTGAACTTTTTGGAGACAGGGTCTGGCCCTGTGGCCCAGGCTTATGCCCAGAGACACTACCGCCATTAACCACCAGCCTCGAAATCACAAGCTCAGATGATCCTCCCGCCTCAACCTCTGGAGTTGCCAGCCCAATGGGCACCTCAACCCCAGAGTGCCAAGATGCAGTCTCCCTGTTTGGTCCAGGCGGACTTTGGGCTCCTGATCTCTAACCATCCTCCCTCCTTGGACTCCCAGAGCACTAGAATTCCAAGCATGGGCCACTACACAAGGCCTACTGGTTCGTTTTTGACGAAGGTTCATGGACAGACTTGGAACTCAGCCTCATCATCCCAGGCCTTTGGGAGGCAGATTCCAGCAGCTGGCCTAAGCCTATGGACCAAGACCAATCCAGGCACCTTGGCGAGACTTCGTCTTTACCATCCATCCCAAATGAGCTATGTGTGGTGGCGCCCGGCTCTTGTTCTGTTTCCTCTGAAGGCCGTGGAAAGGTTAGCCAGAATCCGAAGGGCCAAGACTGCGGTGGCCAGGTCCGAGACACGGCCCTCCAGCCTGAGCGATGGAATGAGACTCTGAATCAAAGAAAAAAAGGTAAAAAGTAAAAAAGAGGAGCATCGATTTGTGCATGGTGTTGGGATCATCATGAACAGACAGAGATCAATTCAGAAGGAGGCCCAAGCCTTGGGCCTAGAGTACCTGAAAGATGGTGGATCGGCAGTCAATCTGGCTGTGACTTAGTGAGGCCGCTTGGTCCAGGGGACCACTAGAGCCCGAGAGTTCGAGTCCAGCCTGGGCTATTAAATGAGAACTCATCACTCCCCGGAATGCTAACACTGCAGTCACGCATAGTGACACCCGCGGTTCCAGCTACATGGGATGAACTGGCCTCCATTCTGGGATGGGCCTTTGCATCACTCCTGCTGAGAGCACGTGCAAGTTCTGGTCAGTCACGGGGCTAAAGGCTTTCATCCTCATGCCTTGGGAGGCCAAGGTGGGAGGCTCCCTGATTCTCGGGATGTAGACCAGCCTGGGGGAAGTGGCCAGACCTCATCTCAGCGAGAGGTCCCAAAAATCAAGTCAGGCATGGTGACCCCCAGAGTCCCAACTGCTCTGGGTCCCAGGCAGGTGGACCACTTGAGCCCCACAGATCAAGGACCTGTGATGCACGATAATGGTGCCATGCCCCAGCCCAACTGACGGAGATGCCTCCCACTTGTGTCACGATGGGCATCCATGGCATCCCCAGAGAAAGTTCTGTGTTGGCATGGTATGATGGAGTGATTGGGGGAGGAAGGGGTCCTCCCTCACGAACATGGCAGACAGGGTGACCAGAACATGGACTGGTCACAGCATTGCCAGACTGCCTTGATCACTCTGTGCCCTATGGCCGCCCTAACTCAGAGCCGTCTGTTCTGTGAGCTCACACGTGTCTTTCCCATGAGGCACGAGTGTGCATGGGGGAGGCATGTCTTCTGGGACTCATTGCCGAAGATGCAGTATGGACGTGCCCAGTGGCCACCTCTGAAACCTCCCACAAAGGAAAGACGGGAAAGTTCCTTTGCCTCTCCCATCCCTGAGAGTGACTCCTCACGCTGGGTGGCAGTCGTCAGACCCACTCCCTGGGTTGTTGAGGCAGGAGGCTGCCTGAGCACAGGGATCAGAGACCAGCCTGGGTGATATGGAGACGGGGCCAGACCTCATCTCGGCGAGAAGTCCCAAAATTGACACAGGCATGGTGGCACCCGGAAATCCAGTTGCTAGGGTGCAGAAGAGGGAGGACTACCTGAGTCCCACAGGTCGAGGCCCTGGAAGCCACACTAGGGCTGACACACCCCAGTCTGGCTGATAGAGATTCTGGCGAAAAAATCGATGCCTCCCACGTGTATCACAACGGGTGTCCATGGCTCCCCAGGGTTAGGTCAGCATGGATAGGAGACAATGGAGTGATCAGGAGAGGAAGGAGCACTTTTCTGGTCCGAAGGTGGCAAACCGGGTGACTGGAAGCTGGCCACAGCTTTGCGGACAGACTTGATCTCTCTGTGACTGATGGCCGCCCTACCTCAGGGCCATCTGTTCTGTTAGTTTACACACTTCTTTGCTATGTGTCACTAGTGTGGAGGGTGGTGGCATGCCTTCTAGGACGCATGGCCTAATGCATGAGACAGACATGCCTGGGAGCCAGCTTTGAAACCTCCCATGAACAGCAGTCAGGGAAGTGTCTTTTCAACTCCCATCCCTGAGGTTGACTCCTTGTGCTGGGTAGCAGTGGTAGTGGTGGTGGCAGTGGTGGTGATTATTATTATTAGGAGTCCGAATCTCACTCTGTTGCCCAGTCTCAGTGCAGTGTCTCTCAAACCTTCGGGGGTTCAGCAATGGCCAGGCGACTCATGACTGTCTCATCAGCACTCAAGGAAACCGAGAGGGGTAGATGGCCTGAGTCCAGGAGCTCGAGACCAGGCTGAACACCATGGCAAACCCCCACCTCGACCCCAAGCAAAATCCAGAAAACCTTGGGTGAGGGCAGACCTCAGCGGCAGTATCAACTCTGGCCCAGAGTACATGACCAGGAAGGAAGACCAGGATGTCGACCAACTGGAAAATCTGTGATTGCAGCTTTTTGGGAGGCCCAGGTCGAGAGGATGACCGAGTTAGGCAGTTTGAGAGCAGCCTGGGCAACCAAGTGAGGTAAAAAAAGAAAGATAGAAAGAAATTCATTCTCCTGCAAACATTCTTCCCTCAGTTCTTCCCCCTCGCCCCCCTCACATGTGAGAATCCCCCAAACTAGGCACCTTTCAGCCAATAACCTCCCCCAATGGCTGAACCCACTTTGTTGTGGGAGTTCCTGAGGCTCCCTGGCCATCTTCATGCCGACTTTCCTCTCTGAGGCGAGAAATGTGCCCTGGGATGGCCAAAACTTTGACTCAGCAACGAGAACCCTCCAGCAAGAAAGGCCGGTTTCACATCCCTCACCTGGTGTAATTTCGTCCCCCCAGTCCCATTTTCTCTGGCTCTAAATCCAGTTGCCCTGTAAACACACCATGCACAGTTGAGAATCTGTGCATGATTCTGATGTTTTTGGAGAAATGGTCTGGTTCTGTGACCCAGGCTGGGGCCCGGGGACACGACCATCGTTCACTGGCAGTTTTGAAATCACGGGCTCTGACAATCCTCTGGAGTGGCCAGAATGATGGGCACCTCAACCCCAGACCCCCTGTTTGCATGGGTGCAGAGAAGGGTTCTCCCTGTGTGGCCTGGGCTGGCCTTGGGCTCCTGCTCTACAGCCAAACTCCCTGCTTGGCCCCCCAGAGTGCTAGGATTCCAGGCTTGGGCCACTGTGCCAGACCTTCTGGTTCTTTTTTGACAAAGGATCAAGGCCCTGCTCTGGGACTCAGCCCCATCATCTCAGGCTGAGGCCAGGAGCCGGCCAGAGGTCGCAGGCTGAGACCCACCCAGGCACCTTGGTGAAACCTCCTCTTTACGCTCCATCCCAAATGAATCTGGCAAAGTGGCATGCGCCTGTGGTTCTGTATCATCAGAAGGCCTTGGAAAGGCTCACCGGAGCCCAGCGGGTTGAGGTTGCAGTGACTGGAGTCAGCAACCGCCTGCCAGCCTGGGCGATGGAGTCAGACTCCAACTAAAATAAAAAATGGAAAAAGGGAAAAATAAGTAGAGCATACATCTGTGTATGGAGTTGGAATCATCATGAGCAGACATAAATCATTTGGGAAGGAGGTCCCTGTGGGGGGCCAGTCCCTGCAGACAGATTTAGGGGATCCCTTGGAAGGTGTGGCAGCATCGGTGATTATTCTGGAAAGATAAAGAGAAAGAGAAGTGGGGAGAAAGAAAAGACTGGACTCCTGCTCAAGTGACCAGAAACCATTTAATGGGTGTAATCTCAGGGCTTTTATCCCTAAACTCTGCAAAGTCATCATCACAGGAAACAAAGGTAACATGTGCCTTTCACATGAACAGGTCCAGGTGTGCAAAGGACACCCTCCACTCTCAAGCAAATGTTCTCTCATACATAAGGAAGAGCGTGAGAAAGAACATGAGGAAGAACAACCACAAATTGTCTTTTTGTATTTTATGCTAGCTTAATGTTTCCCAAACCAGTTTCTTACGTGCCCTTAATTGTATTACAACTACATCATCTTGAATTAACATCACTCAATGTCTAAACCCAAAACCACCATAATGAATTATTAACTTCCACTATTATGTACTAATTCAAACTAGTTTTTATTTAAAAAATTGCTGCTATGGTTACACTCTCCTAGTACCAGCTGGCCTAATTCAAACTTCACTGGCCCCCCTAAATCAAACTGAACTAACCATACTTCTATAATAAAATGGTTACCTCAATTTTCTTAATCTATATAAACTATTTTCTAAAACCTATATCTATAAATTTCTAAAGGTCGCATCAAGAGAACCTGTGACCTGTACTAAAGCTCCTCAATGTGACTCAAAGCCAAATGTAAATTGTGATAAAGCAAAAGATCATAAGACAAGGGGAATGGGAACAATAGACTCCTAGGTTAGCTGTGTACATTCCGGTCTCAGAGTTTTCTGTTAGAGTCAGCTGGAGCTTTTCTTGGTAGTTTGTGCCAAATGGAAAAGGAGGGAAGGAATGGGTCAACAGCTCCTGAACACAGCCTGGTGGTCTCGGGATCTTCTGCCCTTCCTGATCCCTAATGCTCAGTGGGCCTCTGTGGACGGCTCCCAACAGGTCCCAGCCTTGGCCCTAGAGTTCCCAAAAGATAGTGGACAGCAGACAATAAGGCTTGACTTTGAGAGATTGAGGTGAGGTACTACTGAAGCCTGGGTGTTCGAGACAAGCCAGGGCCATGTAGCAAGACCTCGTTTCTCCATGGAACACTAACACTGGAGTCACAAGTGGTG
Source organism: Carlito syrichta (assembly GCF_000164805.1). NCBI lineage: Eukaryota > Metazoa > Chordata > Mammalia > Primates > Tarsiidae > Carlito > Carlito syrichta. The sequence continues at coordinate 29,881 of NW_007260075.1, forward strand.
GCACACTCAGTCCTGGCTACATGGGATGTGGTGGCTTCCATCCCGGGTCATTCCTTTGCATTGCCCCAGCTGACAGAACATGCGAGTCCAGGCCTGGCACTGTGGCTCACAGTCATCAGCCCCACACCCTGGGGAAGCAGAGGTGGGAGGCTGCCTGAGCCCAGGGGTCTTGACCAGCCCAGGGGACATGGTCAGACCTTGTTTTGTTGAGTGATCCCCAAAATGGAGTCAGGTGTTTTGGTCCCCCTAGTTCTGGCTTCTCAGGGGCCAAGGTGGGAGCAGAGCCTGAGCCCTGTAGGTTGAGTCCCCTGGAGCCAAGATTAAGCTGCCATGCCCAAGCCCAGCTGACAGAGATTCTGGCAACACAAATGACGCCTCCCACGTATGTCACATCGGGCATCCATAGCTCCCCAGGGAAAGGTACACTTGGGTGGGTGATGATGGAAGGAGCCCACTCCCTACCCAAAGGTGGCAGACAGGGTGACGGTAACCTGGGCTGTCTGTTGCACTGCTGGACCACCTTGACCTCTCTGTGTCAAATGCCTGTCCTACCTCGGGGTCATCTGTTCCATGAACTCAAACACATCTTGGTTGTGGGGAAGGAGTGCAGAGGGTTGAGGGAGGCCTCCTGGGGAGCATGGCCTAGGGCACGAGATGGATGTGCCCAGTGGCCACCTTTGAAACCCCCCATGAACAACAGACCAGAATGCCTTTTCCTCTCCCAGCCCTGAGGGTGACTCCTCACGCTGGATGGCAGGGTTGTTGTGTGGTGGTGGTGGTGATCATTATTATTTGGAGACAGAATCCCGACTGTCTCCCAGGCCGGAGCATAGGGGCACACTCATGGTCACCGCGGACTCCACCTGCCTAAGGGATTCTCCTGCCATGGCTCCAAGAGTGGCTGGAACCACAGGCCTGTGCCTCCATGCCCGACTAATATTTTAATTTATTTTTGATGACTGAGACAAGGCCTTGCCCCATGTGCAAATGGTGTTGAACCCGCAGGCTCAGGTCCTCCAATCTTCTTGGCCTCCGAAGTGCCAGGATGCAGGCTGAGCCCCTGAGTCCGGCCTCTGGTTGTGGTGGTGCTGGTGGTTGATATTATTATTTTGAGTCTGTGTCCTGCTCTGTCACCCAGGCCAGAGTGCAGGGGCCTGCTCTTGGCCACCACAGCCTCCGCTGTCTGGGCTCTGACCATACTCCAACGACAGCCTCCCAAGTGGCTGGAATGACAGGCATGTGCCACCACACTTGGCTCATTTTTTGGCTTCTTGTAGTGATGAGGCCTCACCAGAGTGCCCAGGCTTGTCTTGAACATGGGGACTCAGGCCATCCTCTCACCTCAGACTCTTAGAGAACCTGGATGACAAGCATGAGGCCCATGCTCAGCCTCCACAACCTCTTGTGGCCCCACCATTAGGCCCGCTCCTTTCTGATGACCTGGGACCCTGGGGAGGTCAGCCGGAGTCAACAGTGAGCCCTCCCTGGGGGGAGAGCCTGGCACAGGGGCATGTCTCAGACAGGAAACACACCCCTCCACCTGCCTTTTTCCCCAGGATGGACACACTTGCGCCTCCCAGGGGCAGCTTTGGGAAAAGGGGGGCATTACTTTCAAACCTTCAGCACACAGTGGCTGAGATGGGAACATGGCTGGAGTCTGGGATCTTGAGACCAGGCTGGACACCATAGCAAGCCCCTACTATGACCCCAAGAAAAATCAAGAAAACCTTGGGTGAGGACAGGCCTTGACGGGAGGCTCTCATCCGGACCAGAGTTCAAGACCAGGCAGGAAGACCAGGATGTCAACCAAATGGAAAAGCTGTGATTGCAGCATTTTGGGAGGCCCCGGCCAAGAGGATGGCACTAATTGGGCAGTTTGAGAGCAGCCTGGGCAATCTAGTGAGGAAAGAAAAGAAAAGAAAGAAAGAAAGAAAGAAAGAAAGAAAGAAAGAAAGAAAGAAAGAAAGAAAGAAAGAAATCCATTCTAGTGCAAACCTACTGCCCTCAGTACTTCCCCCCTGCCCCCACCACATGTGAGGCTCCCCCAAGCTCAACACCTTCCAGCCACAACCGCCCCAATGACTGCCCCCACTTTGGTGCAGGAGTTTCTGAGGCCCCCTGGTCTGGTTCCTGCCACCTTTCCTTTCCGATGAGAGAAATGTGCCCCAGGCAGACCGAGCCTCTGACTCGGCAATGAGGACCTTCCAACAAGAAAGGCCAGGGGAAATTTCTGCCCCCTGAATCCCATTTTTCCTGGCTCTAAAGCCAGTCACCCTGTGAACACAGCACGTGCACTTGAGAATCTGTGTACAATTCTGATGATTTTGTAGACGGGGTCTGGTACTGTGGCCCAGGTTGGGAACTCTGGACATGACCATCGTTCACAGCCAGCCTCAAATCATGGACTCCGGCAATCCTCCCACCTTAGTCAATGAAGTGGTCGGGATGATGAACACCTCTGTCCCAGACCCCTGTTTGGATGGGTGTGGAAGTGGAGTCTCTCTGTGTGGCCTTGGCTAGCCTTGGGCTCCTGGGCTTCAGTCATCCTCCAACCTCAGTCACCCAGAGTGCTGGGATTCCAGGGGTGAGCCGTCATGCCGGCCTTCTGGTTCTTTTTTGATGAAGAAATGAGGACGGGCTTGGGGGCTTAGCTTCCTCATCCCAGTGGTTTGGGAGGCCAAAGCCAGCAACCGGCAAGAGCCTGGGGGTCAAGATATGCTCAAGCACCTTGACAAGACCTTGTCTCTACCCACCATCAAAAATGACATGTGTGTGGTGGCACACACCTGTCATTGTGGCTTCTCGGAAGGTCAAAGAAAGTCTAACTGAGTGTGGTGGGATGACAATATGGTGCCATGGAGCGAGCCACCACCCTCCAGCCTGGGTGACAGAGTGATAATCTGGCTCAAAGAAAAAAAGGAAAAGTGGAAAAAAAAGAAGATCATCCATTAGTGTATGGAGTTGGGATCATCGTGAATAGACAGAGATCATTTGGAAAGAGGCCCAGTCTTGGCCCTAGAGTTCCAGAAAGATGGTGGATTGGCAGACAATCGGGCTGTGGCTTTGGGAGCCCAAATTGAGTGAAATCTGGAACCCGGGAATTCTAGCCCAACCTGGGCCATGTAGCAAGAACTCGTTGCTCCATGGGAGACAAATACTGGAGTTGACCGTGGTGAGGCCTGCAGTCCCAATACACGTGATGCAGTGGTCTTGGTCCTAGGGTGTTCCTTTTTGAAGCCCCCACCAACAGAACATGTGAGTCCAAGCCAGACACTGTGGCTCACGTCCATCAGCCCCATGCCCTGGGATGCTGAGGTGGGAGGCTGCCTGAGCCCAGGTGTCAGAGACTGCTGGGAGCCGGCCATGGAGGCCCACCTGAGTGTTAGGGATCCAGGCGAGCTGTGGACCCTGAGACCACCAGGCCGAGTTCAGGAGCTGAAGGCCCATTCCCTCCTCCCTTCTTTGTTGTTTGGCATGACCCACTAGAAGGGACTTTGATGATCTAAGCATGAAGTTCTGAGAGCGTGACAGGTATGGCTGACTCTGGGGATCCATTGTTCCCATTTCTCACAGTCTGCAGTTTTGGCTTTAAACTTAACACAGTTCAAACTCAGGCCACATTTGGGAGACTTTTATATGGTACAAGCTTCTTTATAAGATTTAAAAGTATATTTGTAGAATTAGTATATACATTTAGAGATCTGCTTCCAGCTTTAGATAGTATAGATGATTATCTAGAGTTACCAGAAATGGCCCAGCATGAACTTTGGACTAGGCCACGTTCTTAAGGGTCCAGCATCCACTTTGGGCTGGGCTGCATTCTTTTAAATCGGTTTTTAGTTACAGTTAGTGTAGGGTTTTTCTACTTATTATAGAAGCTGAATTTATTTTATTCATAGAAAGTATTGTAGAATAGGTCATGCTACATCAGGGAATTATGTTAGTCCAAGCATGATCAAACATGATATTTTGAGGTTTTATAAGAATACAGTTAACTTTAGAAATTTCATTGTTCCCACTTTCTACTAATTGCAGTTTTGGCTTTAGTACAATTACAGTTTGTATTGGAGTTTATTTTAGAAGCTTTATTGCTGATGATCAGCTTCATATATTAGGATTGGGAATTAGAAACTTTTATAGAAATTAAGATAGACACATCAGATTTTAGAATAGTCACTTTGTTAAGAGATCATAATCAATTGTTCTTGAAAATGGCCCAACGTGATCTTTGGACTGGGCCACATTCTTTAGGAACCGGTTTGAGCTATAATTAAGAGTCTTTTATAGTACATGTAAAATTAACACAGAATAGAAAGGTATTCGGATTTAAGTCAGTCATTAGGTGTTGGGAATGCATAAGTTTTAGAAGTTATTGATTATTAGAATATTATGATGTTAGAATTGTTGTATTGTTTGTGAGGAACATTAACCAAGCATAAGGAACAGTGAAATAATATTGGGATTGTCCTTCCTCATGCTTGAGGAAACACCTGGTGGGTGGGGGATGACTCTCATCCACCTGGCTTTGTGTTCATGTGAAAATCTTGTGATCTTGCCTGTGAAACTGTAGGATAAAAGGCTTATGGTTTACCCCATTAAATCAGCTTCTGCACTAGACAGAGTTCAGTCTCTTTCTTTCTCCCCCCTTCTCTTTCTTTCTCTTTATTTCTCCAGAATAATCGCTGATGCTGCTCCACCTTCCAGGGACCCTCTAAATCTCTCTGAAGGGGCTGGCCCCCTGTAAGAGACCAGCCCGGGAAGGTGACCAGTCCTCGTCTCCACAAGTGTCCCCAAATCGAGACAGTTGTGGTGGCTCCCAGAGTCCCAGCTGCTCAGGGGCCAATGTGGGAGGACCACCTGAGTCCCACAGGTCGAGGTTCCAGAGGCTACGCTTATGCCGCCATGCCCCAGCCTGATTGATGGAGACTGGTGACAAATAAGATGGCTACCATGTGCATCAGAACGGGTGTCCACGGCTCCCCAGGGAAAGGTCCGCATGGGCAGGGGACTAAGGAGTGATCGGGACAGGAAGGGGCTGTTCCAGCCCAAAGGTGGCAGACAGAACTACTGGAACCAGGACTGGCTGTGGCATTGCTGGACTGCATTAATCGCTGTGTTTCTGACAGCCGCCCTACATGGGGCCATCTGTTCCATGAGCTCCCACACATCTTTGCTGTGGGGTACAAGTGTAGAGAGTGGAGACAGGCCTTCTGGGGCACGTGGCCGGAGGCACAGGATGGGCATGCCCCGTGGCCACCTTTGAAACCTCCCATGAATGACTGCCTGGAAAGTGCCTTTTCCTCTCCCATCCCACAGGGTGACACCTCACGATGGATGGCAGGGGTGCTGCTGGTGGTGGTGATTACCCTTATTTGGAGTCTGAATCCCACTCTGTCACCCAGGTCAGAGTTCAGGGTTACACTCACGGTCACTGCAGAATCCACTAGCGGGCTCAGGTGATCCTTCTGCCTTGGACCCCTAAGTGGCTGGAACCACAGGCTTCTGCCACCAGGACCAGCTAATGTTTGAATTTATTTTTGATGACTGACACGATGTCTTGCCCCATGTCCCAGGCTGATGTTGAAACCGCAGGCTCAGGCTGTCCACTTGCCTGGGATTCTGAAGGGCAGGGATGCAAGGCTGAGCCCCTGAACCTGGGCCGGGGTGGTGGTGGTGGTGGTGGTTGGTATTATTATTCTGAGTCAGAGTCCCACTCTGTCACCGAGGCCAGAGTGCAGATTCCCATTCTTGTCAACAGTGACCTCCACTGACTGGTCTCCAGGAATGCTCCTTCCTTGGTCTCCCGAGTGGCCGGAACGACAGATGTGTGCCACCTTCCTGGGCTCATTTTTTTGGCTTCTTGTAGAGAAGAGGTCTCATCAAGGTGCCTGGGCCGGTCTCGAACCTGGTGGCTCAGTCCATCCTCTCATCTCGGTCTCCCAGAGCCCCAGGATGACAAGCATAATCTCCCACACCGAGCCTCCACACCCCTCTTGGGGCCCCACTGCGAGCACAGCTCCCTTCCAATGATCCACAACCCCAGAATGGGTGGCAGGTGTTGCCCGCCAAGCCCTCCCCGGTGAGAGTGCCTGGCACAGCATCATGTCTCCACTGGGTCACCCACACCTCCACCCTCCTCATGTCCAGTGTAGACCTGCTCGATCCTCCCAGGGGCTGCCTCAGGGAAAGGGATCACATAAGTCTCTAAACCTCGGGTAGCAGGGATGGCTGGGTGCCTCATGCCTGTCTCATCAGAACTTGGGTAGGCTGAGATGGGGAGATGGCCGGAGTCTGGGAGATCAAAACCAGGCTGGACACCATAAAATGCCCCCATCTCAACCCCAAGAAAAACCTAGAAAACCTTGGGTGAGGCTAGGCCTCGACAGGAGGATTGCCTCCAGCCCAGAGCAGGAAGACAAGGATGTCAACCAAATGGAAAGCCTGTGATTGCAGCAATTTGGGAGGCCCAGACCAAGAGGATGGCTCAATTTGGGCTGTTTGAGAGCAGCCTGGGCAATCTAGCAAGGAAAAAAAAGACAGACAGAAAGAAAGAAAGAAAGAAAGAAAGAAAGAAAGAAAGAAAGAAAGAAAGAAAGAAAGAAAGAGGCTGACCTCGGTGGGTCAGCCTGTAATCCCATGATTTTAGAGGCCAAGGTGAGTGAATTTTCAGAGCCCACATGGTCAAGAGCTGCCTGGGCAACTTGGTGAGACCTCATCTCTACAATAAATCAAAAAAATTAGCCAGAGGTGGTACTGCACCCCTGTAGTTCCTGCTACTTGGAAGGCTGATGCAGAAGGATCGCCAGTGCCCAGCAGATTGAGGCCGTGGGGGCCAGGAGCAGCCACTGCACTTCAGTCTGGGCAACTGAGTGAGACTCTGACTCAAAAACAAAAGAGAGAAAGAAGTCCATTCTCCTGCAAACTTTCTGCCCTCAGTCCTTCATCCCTTCCGCCCCCACATGGGAGGTTCTCCCAAGCTCAGCACCTTCCAGACCCAAATCCCCCAATGTCTGACCCCACTTTGGTCTGGTATTTCCCATGGCTCCCTGACAGGGTTCCTGCTGGCTCTCCTCTCCCAGGTAAGTTAGGTGCCCCAGGCAGGCTGACCCTCTGACACGGCAATCAGGACCTTCTGCCAAGAAAGTTCAGGGACACATCCCTCACCTGGGGACTTTTTTTTACCCCTAATCCCCCTGTTTGTATAGGTGCAGAGACGGGGTCTCCCTACATGGCCTGGGCTGGCCTTCTGCTCATGGTCTCCAGCCATCCTCCCACCTAAGACTCACAGAGCTATGGCCGAACAGGCATGGGCTGCCATGCCAGACCTTCCGGTTCATTTTCAATGAAGGATCATGGCCGGGCTTGGGGGTTCAGCCTCATCATCCCAGTGCTTTGGGAGGCTGAGGCCAGTGGTTGGCCCTAGCCTGCAAACCACCACCCAATGGGCACCTCAGTGAGACCTCGTCTCTACCCTCCATCCCAATTGAGTTGGGCTTGGTACTGCACACCTATTATTCCAGCTCCTTGAAAGGTTGGAGAAAGGCTGACCAGAACCTGGAGCACCAAGGCTGCGGTGGCTGGGAGAGAGCTACAGCCCTCCACCCTGGTTGACAGATTGAGCCTCTGACTCACAGAAAAAAAAGGAAAAAGGGGAAATAAGCATCCATTTGTGGATGGAGTTGGGATCATCATGAACAGACAGAGATCGTTTGGAAAGGAGGCCCCAGTCTTGGGCCTATAGTTCCCAAAAGACTGGATTGGCAGATAGTTGAGCTGTGTCTTTGGGAGGCCGAGTCAGGGGAACTGCTGGGGCCTGGGAGTTCGAGACCAGCCTGGGCCATGTAGAGAGACCTCATCACTCCCCAGAATGCAAATACGAAGTCGCACGTGTTGGTGCCCCCAGTCCCAGCTACACGGGATGCAGTGCAAGAAAACAGATGGATGACCCTATAATTTGCAATATACACAAACGTTTTGCAGCTTTGCTGGACCACCTTCATTGCTCTGTGCCTGATGACCACACTAGCCTGTTGCTGTCTGTTCCTTGAGCTCACACATGTCTTTCCTGTGGGGCACGAATGTGGAGGGTGGAGACAGGCTTTCTGGGGCACATGACAAAATGCATGGGACTGACGTGGCCAATAGCCACCTTTAAAACTTCTGGCAAAGGACAGGCTGGAAAGCGCCTTTTCCTCTCCCATCCCTAAGGGTGACTCCTAGTGCTGGGTGGCAGTGATGGAGGCGGTGGTGGTGGTGATTATTATTATTTGGAGTTGGAATCCCACTCTTTCGCCCATGCTGGAGTGCAGGGGCATGCTCATGTCCACTGTGGACTCCACATGCTGGGCTCAGGCAATCCTCTTGCCTCAGCCCCCTGAGTGGCTGGAACAACAGGCCTGCCCCACCACGCCCAGCTATTCTCTTGATTTATACTTGATGGCCGAATTGAGTTCTCACCCTGTGTCCTCCTGGTCTGGAATCCAACCTGCAGGCTCAGGCCGTCCACTCAGCTGGGCCTTCCAAGGGACAGAATGCCAGGCTCAGCCCCTGAGCATGGTCTGTGGTTTTGGTGGTGGTGATAGTTGGTATCATTATTCTGAGTCAGAGTTCCACTCTGTCAGCCAGGCTGGAGCTCAGGGAACTACTCAGTCACCGTGACCTCTACTGACTGGGCTCCGGCGATAATTCCACCATGTCCTCCCAACTGACCAGAATGAAAGGCCTCTGCCACCAAGCTTGGCTCATTTTTTTTGGCTTCTTGTAGAGATGAAGTCTCGCCAAGTTTCCTGGGCTGTTCTCAAACCCGGCAGCTTAGGTCATCCTCTTGATGCAGTCTACTAGAGTGCCGGAATGACAGGTGTGAGCTCCTGCTCCTGGCATACACAACCCTCTTGAGCACCCACCACATGGCCCACTCCCTTCCGATGACTGGGAGCCCAGAGAAGGTGACCAGATTCTCCCACTTAGCTCTCCCCAGGGGGAACACGTGGCACATGGGTGTGTCTTTCACTGGGCACTCACCCCTCCTCCCATCTCATTCCCCAGGGTGGACCTGCAAACTCCTCCCAGGGGCCACCTCAGGGAAAGGGAGGGCTTGATTCTAAAAGCACTAGTGGGGCAGGACAGCCAGGTGATTCATGTCTGTCTCCTAGGCACTCAGAGAGGCCGAAACAGAAAGATGGTTGGAGCCCAGGACCTCAAGACCAGGCTGGTCACCATAGCAAGCACCCGCCTCGACCCCAAGCAAAACCCAGAAAACCTTGGGTGAGGTCAGCCCTCTGTGGGAGGATCGCCTCTGGTCCAGAGTTCAACACCAGGCAGGAACACCAGGATATCGACCAAAATGGAAAGGTATGATCACAGCAGTTTCGTAGGCACAGGCTGAGAAGATGGCCCAAGTTGGGCAGTTTGAGAGCAGCTGGGGCAACTGACTAAGGAAAGAAAAAGAAGAAAGAAAGACAGAAAGAAAGGAAGGAAGGAAGAAGGCAGGAAGGAAGAAAGAAAGAAAGGAAAGAAAGAGAAAGAAATCCATTCTTCTGCAAACCTTCTGCTCTCAGGCCTTCCACCCTGCCTCCCCACATGTGAGGGTCCCCCAAGCTTGGCAACATCCTGCCCGAACCCCCTCCAATGGCCAACACCACTTTGGTGCAGGAGTTCCCGAGGCTCCCTGACCGGGTTCCTGTAGGCTTGCTCTATGAGATGAGAAATGTGCACCAGGCAGGCCGACCCACCCATTTGTCAATGAGGAACTTCCACCTAGAAAGGCCAGGGATACTTCCCTCACCAGGGACATATCTTTGCTTTCAATTCCATTTTTTCTGACTCTAAAGCCAGTCACCCTGTGAACTAACCATGTGCAGTTGAGAATCTGTGTGAGATTCTGAAGTTTTTGGAGACAGTGTCTGGGTCTGTGGACCAGGCTGGGGCCCGGGGAAACTACTGTCGTTCATCACCAGGCTTGAAATCGGGGGCTCCAGTATTCCTCCTGCATCAGCCTCCTGAGTGGCCGGGAAGACGGCCACCTCGACCCCAGATGCCCTGTTTGGATGAGTGTGGAGATGAGCTCTCCCCGCGTGGCCCTGGCTGAACTTGCGCTCCTAGACTCAAGCCATCTTTCCACCTCAGACTCCCAGAGCACTGGGATTCCAGGTGTGGGCCGCCATGCCAGGACTTCTGTTTCATTTTTGACGAAGTATTGAAGCCAGACTTGGGTGATCAGCTTCATCATCTCACAGGTTTGGGAGGCAGAGCCCAGCAGCCAACCTGGGCCCACAGACCAAGACCCACTTGGGCAACTTGCAAGACTTCATCTCTACCCTCCATCACAAATGGGCTGGGCATTGTCGTGTGCACCTGTGTTTCAGTCTTCTTGGAAGGCTGGGGCAAGGCTCTCCAGAGCCCTGTGGGCCTAGTCTGTGGTGGCTGGGAGTGATCCACTGCCCTGCATCCTGGATGAGGGAGTGAGACTGACTCTGATCCTCATAGTTGAAGGCACTGGGAGACACAATCGTGCCACCACAACCCAACCTGGTCCACAGATACTCTGGCAACAAAAAAGATGCCTCCCACGTGCATCATGATGTGCATCCACGGCTCCCCTGTGAAAGGTCCGTGTGGAAGGGGGATGATGGAGTGATCAGGAGAGGAAGGGGCCCTCGCCATGGCCAAAGGTGGGAGACCGGGAAACTGGAACTGGAGGGGCCATGACGTTTCCAGATTGCCTTGATCACTCTGTTCCTGAAGGTCACCCTAACTGAGGACTGTCTCATATGTGAGCGCACAGAGTTTTTGCATTGGGGCACAAGTCTAGAGGGTGTTGGCAGTCCTTCTGGGGCATATGGCCGAATTCATGGGATGAACGTGCCCTGTGGTCACCTTTGAAATATCCTGTGAATGACAGGCTGAGAAGTACCTTTTCCTCTCCCATCCCTGAAGATGACTCCTCATGCTATGTGGCTGTGGTGGTTGTGGTGGTTGTAATTATTACTGTTGGGAGTTGGAATCCCGCTCTGTCAATCAGGCCAGAAAGCAGGGGCATGCTCCCAGCTACCACAGACTCCAACTGCTGAGCTCAGGTGATCCCCAGGCCTCAGTCCCCCAAGTGCCTGGAACCACAGGCCTGCACCACCACACCCGGCTAATATTTGGATATAATTTTGATAGCCGAGACGAGGTCTTGCCCAGTGTCCTGGGTTCTTGTCAAACCTGCAGCCTCAGGGACTCCACTCTCCTGGGCCCCCGAAGGGGCAGAATGCCATGCTGAGCCCCTGAGCCCAGCCTGTGATGGTGGCGGTGGTGGTGACCCGCTCTTGGCCACCACAGCCTCTACTGGCTGTGCTCCAGTGACCCTACCATCATGGCCTCTGGAATGCCAGAACGACAGGCATGCCTCCCCACACTCAGCTCATTCTTTTGACTTCTTTTAGAGATGAGGTCTCAACAAGGTGCCCTGGCTGGGCTTGAACCAGGGAGCTCAGGACATCCTCTCACCTCAACCTACAGGAGTGCAGGGATGACAGGCGTGAGCCCACTTTCTGGCCTCTACACCTCTCTCAGGCCCCACCACAAGACCCGCTGCCTTCTGATGTCCCAGGAACCCAGCAAGGGCATCCATAATCACCCAGCGAGCCATGCCCAGGAAGGGGCACTGGCTCAGAAGCGTGTTACCGCCAGGGCACCCACCCCTCCACCTGCCTCGTTCCCCAGCATGAACCCGCATGCTCCTCCCAAGGGCTACTTCTAGGAAAGGGAGTGCATGACACTCAAATCATCGGGGGAGTGGTGATGGCCTGGCAACTCATACCTGTCTCATAGTGTGGAAAGAAAAGAAAAGAAAGAAAAGAGAAAGAAAGAAAGAAAGAAAGAAAGAAAGAAAGAAAGAAAGAAAGAAAGAAAGAAAGAAAGAAAATGTAAGTCAAAAAAGAAATCCATGGTCCTGCAAACCTTCTTCCCTAAGTCCTTCCCCCATGCCCCTCCACATAGGAGGTTCCCCATGCTCAGCACCCTCCAGCCCAATCCACACCAATGGCTGCCACCCTTTGGAGCGGGAGTTCCCAAGGTTCCCTGGCCATGTTCTTGCCGGCTCTCTCTATGAGGGGAGAAATATGTCCCAGGCAAGCTTACCCTTCAACTCGGCAATGAGGACCTTCTGCCAAAGTAGACCAGGAACACATCCCTCATGCGTGGACATTTCTTCCCCACAATTCAACTTTTCCTGGCTCTAAAGTCAGTCGTCCTGTGAACACACCATGTGCAGTTGAGAACCTGTGTATAATTCTGATATTTTTGGACACAGGGTCTGCCTCTGTGACCCAGTCTGGGGTCCAGGGTCATGAACATCATTCACCACCAGCATCAAAATCACGGGCTCCAGCTGTCTTCCCACCACAGCCTCCGGAGTGGCCGAGATGATGGGCACCTTGACCCAATACCCCCGGTTTGGATGAGTGCAGAGATGGGGTATCCTTGAGTGACCCTGGATGGCCTTGGACTCCTGAGATTCAGCCATCCTCCTGCCTAAGCCTCCCAGAGTGCTGGGATTCCAGGTGTAAGCTGCCAGATCAGGCCTTCTAGTTCGATTCAGATGAGGGATTGAGGCCAGGTTCAGGGGCTCAGCCTCATCAACCCAGTGATTTGGGTGGCTGATGCTAGTGGACGGCCCGAGTCTGTGGGATGAAACCCACCCAGGTACCTTGGAGAGACCTCATCTCTACCCTTCATCAGTAATGAACCAGGAGTGGTGGCATGTGCCTGTCATTCCAGCTCCTCGGAAGGCTGAGGTAAAACTTGCCAGAGCCTGGCGGGCTGAGGTTGCGGTGACTGGGAGAGAGCTACCCCCCTCCACCCTGGGTGATGGAGTGAGACTCTGACTGAAAGAAAAAAGGAAAAGAGGAAAAAACAGAAGAGCATCCATTTGTGTAAGAAGTTGGGATCATCGTGAACAGACAGAGATCAATTGGGAAGGAGGACCCAGCCTTGGGCGTATAATTCCTGAAAGACAGTGGATCAGCAGATAATGGGGCTGTACATTTGGGAGGCCAAATCGGGGGAATGAGAGAGCCTGGGACTTCGAGACCAGCCTGGCCCATGTAGTGAGACCTCTTCACTCCCCAGAACGCAAACACTGGGGTAGTGCGTGGTGGTGCTCACAGTCCTGGCTACACGGGTTGTGGTGGCCTCCATGTTGGGTCATTCCTTTGCATCTCCCCTGCCAACAGAACGAGCAAGTCCAGGATGGGCACCATGGCTCATGGTCTTCAGCCCTGCAACCTGGGAGGATGAGACGGGAGGTTGTCTGAGCCCAGGAGTCAGAAACCAGCCCAGGCGATGTGGCAAGACTGTCTCAGTGAGAGGTCATAAAACCAAGTCAGACATGATGGCCTATGGAGTCCCATCTCCTCGGGGGCCAAGAGAGAAGGACCACCTCACCCCTGCAGGTCAATGACCCTGGACCCACAATGGTAGTGCTGTGCCCTATCCCAGCCAACGGAGACCCCAGGAACACAAAAGACGCCTCCCATATACATCATGATGTGCGTCCATTTCTCCCAAGGGAAAGGCCCATGTGGGGGAGGGATGAAGGAGTGATTGAGAGAATAAGGGACCCTCCCAATGCCTGAAGGTGGAAGACAGGGTGACTGGAACCTGGGCTGGCCATGGATTTGCTGGACTGCCTTCATTGCTCTGTGCCTGACGGCCACCCTAGCCTGGTGCCGTCTGTTTTTTAAGCTCACACACCTCTTTCCTGTGGGACACGAATGTGGAGGGTGGAGACAGGCCTTCTGGGGCACGTGACCAAAGGCGTGGGACAGACATGCCCAATGGCTACCTTTGAAAGCTGTCATGAACGACAGGCCAGAAAGTGCCTTTTTTCTCCCATCCCTAAGGGTGACTCCTCGTGCTGGGTGGCAGTGGTGGTGGTGGTGGTGGTGATTCTTATTATTTGGAGATGGAATCCCACTCTGTTGCTCATACTGGAGTACAGGGGCACACTCACAGTCACTGTAGACTCCACATGCCGGGCTCAGATGATCCTCCTGCCTCAGCTCCCAGAGTGGCTGGAATGACAGGCCTGCTCCACCACGCCCAGCTATGCTCTTGATTTATTCTTGATGGCTGAATCGAGGTCTCACTCCATGTCCCTGGCTGGTGTCGAACCTGCAACCTCAGGCCATCCACTCGCCTGGGTCTCTGAAGGGAGAGTATGCCAGGAACAACCCCAAGCATGGCCTGTGGTTGTGGTGGCAGTGGTAGTTGGTATTATTCTCAGTCAGAGTTCCACTCTGTCACCCAGGCAAGAGTGCAGGGAACCACTCTCAGCCACCCTGACCTCTACTGACTTGGCTCTGGTGATACTCCCACCACATCCTCCCAAGTGGCCGGAATGAAAGGCCTGTGCCACAAAGCTCGGCTCATTTTTCTTTACTTCTTGTAGAGATAAGGTCTCTTCAAGCTGCCTGGGCTGGTATCGATCCCGGCGGCTCAGGTCATCCTCTTGATTCGGCCTACCAGAGTGCCAGGATGACAGGTGTGAGCTCCTGCTCCCAACATCCACACCCCTATTGAGCACCCACCACATGGCCCACTCCCTTCCGATGACTGGGACCCCAGAGAGGGCAGCAGCATTCACTCACTTAGCTCTTCCTTGGGGGAGTGCCAGGCACATGAGTGTCTCTTTGCCTGGGCACCCACCTCTCCGCCGGTCTCATTTCCCAAGGTGAACCCACAATCTCCTCCCAGGGGCCGCCTCGGGGAAAGGGAGGAATTGATTTTCAAATCTCTGGTATGGTGGGACAGCCAGATGATTCACATCTGTCTCCTCAGTACACAGAGAGGTCAAAACAGGAATATGGCTGAAACCCTGGACCTCAAGGCCAGGCTGATCACCATAGCAAGCACCTGCCTCGACCCCAAGCAAAATCCAGAAAACCTTGAGTGAAGTCAGTTCTCTGCGGGAGGATCACTTCTGGCCCAGAATTCAACACCAGGCAGTATCACCAGGATGTCAAACAAATGGAAAGCTATGGTCACAGAAGTTTGGTAGGCACAGGATGAGAGGATGGTCCGAGTTGGGTAGCTTGAGAGTAGCCGGGGCAACTAAATGAGGAGAGAAAAGGAAGAAAGAAAGAAACAAAGGAAAGAAGGAAGGCAAAAAGGAAGAAAGAAAGGAAGGAAGGAAAGAAAGAAAGAAAGAAAGAAAGAAAGAAAGAAAGAAAGAAAGAAAGAAAGAAAGAAAGAAAGAAAGAAAGAGAAAGAAAAAAGAAAGGAAGGAAGGAAGGAAGGAAGGAAGGAAGTAAGAAAGAAAGAAAGAAAGAAAGAAAGAAAGAAAGAAAGAAAGAAAGAAAGAAAGAAAGAAAGAAAGAAATCCATTCTCCTGCATACCATCAGCCCTCAGGTCTTCCACCCTATGTCCCCACATGTGAGGGTCCCCCAAGCTCAGCAATTCCTGCCCCAACCACCCCCAATGGCTGACCCTTTGGTGCGGGAGTTCCCAAGGCTCCCTGACCAGGTTCCCGAGGCTCTCCTCTATCGGGGGAGAAATGTGCACTAGGCAGGCTGGCCCACCCACTCAGCAATGAGGACCTTCCACCAAGGAAGGCTAGGGACACTTCCCTCACCTGAGGACATTTCTTTGCCCCCCAATTCCATTTTTCCTGGCTCTAAAGTCATTCGCCCGGTGAACTAACCATGCACAATTGAGAATCTGTGTACAATTCTGAAGTTTTTGGAGACAGTGTCTGTGTCTGTGGCCCAGGCTGGAGCCCAGGGAAACTACCCTCATTCACCACCAGTCTCAAAACCGCAGGCTTTAGCAATCCTCCAGTATCAGCCTAGTGAGTGGCTGAGAAGATGGGCACCTTGACCCCAGAGTCACTTTTTGGATTGGTGTGGATACGGGCTCTCCCTGCATGGCCCTGGCTGACCTTAGGATCCTAGTCTCCAGCCATCTTCCCACCTCAGACTCTCAAAGTGCTGAGATTCCAGGCATGGGCCACCGTGTTAGTGCTTCTGTTTCATTTTTGATGAAGTATCGAGGCTGGACTCAGGTGCTCAGCTTTATCATCTCACTGCTTTGGTAGGTGAAGGCCAGTGGCCTCCCGAACCCATGGACCAAGACCCTCTCAGGCAACTCAGTGAAACCTCATCTCTACCCTCCATCACAAATGAGCCAGGCATGGTGGTGTGCACCTATTTACAGTCTACTTGGAAGGCCTGGGCAAGGCTCACCAGAGCCCTGTGGGCCTAGTCTGTGGTGGCTGGGAGTGATTCATCACTCTGCAGCCTGGACGATGGAGTGAGATGCCGACTCTGAGCCCCATAGGTTGAAGCCCCAGGAGCTACGATCATGCCACCACACCTCAACCTGGCCCACGAAGACTCAGGTGTCAAAAAAGACGCCTCCCACATGCATAACGACATGCAACCCCAGTGAAAGGTCCGCATGGGAGGGGGACTATGGAGTGATCAGGAGAGGAAGGGGCCCTCACCATGGCCAAAAGTGGCAGACCGGGGAACTGGTACCAGGGCTGACCGCGGCATTGCCGAATTGCCTTGATCGCTCTTTTCCCATAGGCCACTCTAATTGGGGGCCCTCTCTTCAGTGAGCTCACAGGTGTCTTTGCCTTGGGAAACATGTCTGGAGGGTGGAGGCAGGCTTTCTGGGGTGCATGGCCAAATGCGTGGGATGAACATGCCCTGTGGTCTCCTTTGAAATATCCTATGAACGATAGGCTGGAAAGTGCCTTTTCCTCTCCCATCCCTGAGGATGACTCCTCGTGCTGGGTGACTGTGGTGGTAGTGGTGGTGATTATTACTATTTGGAGTTGGAATCATGCTTTGTCAACCAGACCAGAATGCAGGGATATGTTCATGGCCACCGTGGACTCCACCTGCTGAGCTCAGGCGAACCTCGCACCTTGGTCCCCCGAGTGACTGGAACCACAGGCCTGTGCCACCACACTTGGCTAATACTTGAATTTAATTTTGATGACTGAGACGAGGTCTTGTCCAGTGTCCCTGGGGCTTGTTGAACCCTCAGACTCAGGCCGTCCACTCACCTGGGCCTCTGAAGGGCCGCAATGCCATGCTGAGTCCCTGAGCCCCACTGGTGGTGGTGGTGGTGGTTGATATTATTATTCTGAATCAGAGTCCCACACTGTCACACAGTCCAGAATGCAGAGGTCTGCTCTCAGCCACCACAGCCTCCACCGGCTGGGCTCCAACAATCCTCCCATCGTGGCCTCCAAAGTGTCAGAATGATAGTCATGTGGCACCACGCTTGGCTCATTTTTTTGGCTGCTTCTAGAGACGAGGTCTCGCCAAGGTGCTGGGGCTGAGCTTGAACCTGGGTGCTAAGGCCATCCTCTCACCTCAGCATACCAGAGTGCAGGGATAACAGGCATGTGTCCCTGCTCTGGCCTCCACACCCCTCTCTGGCTCCATCACAAGGCCCGCTGCCTTCCAATGTCCCAGAAACCCATCAAGGGTGGCCATAGTCACCTGTCGAGTCATCCCTGGGGAAAGCCACTGGCACAGGGGCATGTCACCACCAGTGTGCCCACACCTCCACCAGCCTCGTTCCCCGGTTTGGACCTGCATGCTCCTCACAAGGACCACCTCTGGGAAAGGGAGGACATGACTCTCAAATCATCAGGGGAGCAGGGACGACCTGGCAACACATGCCTGTCTCCTCAGCAGTCTGGGAGGCCAAGACGGGAAGATGGCTGGAGCCTGGGAGCTAGAGATCAGGTTGGACACCATAGCAAGCCCCCTCCATGATCCCAAGCAAAACCAGAGGCATGGCAGAAGGATCACTTCTGGCCCAGGGTTCAAGATCAGGCAGGAGGACCAGGATGTCGACCAAATGGAAAGCCTATGATTGCGGCAGTTTGGGAGGCAAAGGCCTAGAGGATGTCCCTATTTGGGTGGTTTAAGAGCAGCCTGGGCAACATTGTGAGGAAAGAAAAGAAAAGAAAGTAAGAAAGAAAGGAAGGAAGGAAGGAAGGAAGGAAGGAAGGAAGGAAGGAAGAAAAAAAGGAAGAGAAAGAGAAAGAAAACAAGAAAGAGAGAAAGAAAGGAAGAAAGAAAGAAAGAAAGAAAGAGAAAGCTTATGTCAACTAAGAAATCCATTCTCCTGTAAACCTTCCCTAAGTCCTTCCCCTATGCCCCCGACATACAAGGGTCCCCATGCTCAGCACCCTCCAGCCCGAACCCCATCAATGGCTGCAACCCTTTGGTGCGGGAGTTCCTTGGGCTCCCTGGCTGCATTCTTGCCACTCTCTCTACAAGGGGAGGAATGTACCCCAGGCAGGCTGACCCTTCAACTTGGCAATGAGGATCTTCTGCAAAAAAGGCCAGGGACACATCCCTCACTCAGGGACATTTCTTCCCCCAATCCCGTTTTTCCTGGCTCTAAAGCCAGTTGCCCTGTGAACACACTGTGCACTATTGAGAATCTGTGTATAATTCAGATTTTTTTGGAGTCAGAGTCTGGCTCTGTGACCCAGGCAGGGGCCCGGGGACACAAACGTCGTTCACAGTGAGCCTCACAATTGCATACTGTGGCTATACTCCCGCCTCAGTTTTTGGAGTGGCTGGGATGATGGGCACCTCAACCCAAGACCCCCCTGTTGGTATGGGTGAAGAGACAGGGTCTCATTGCATGGCCTGGGCTGGACTTGGGCTCCTCAGCTCCAGCCATCCCTCCCCCTAAACCTCCCAGAGTGCTGGGATTCCAGGTGTGAGTCACCGGGTCAGGCCTTCTGGTTCGATTTAGAAGAAAGATCAAGGCTGGGTCCGGGGGCTTAGGCTCATCAACCCAGTGATTTTGGAGACCTAGTCCAGTGGCCAGTCCGAGCCTGCAGACCAAGACCTGCCCAGGCACTTGGGCGAGATCTTGTCTCTAACCTCCATCAGTAATTAAGCAGGTGTAGTGGTGTGCGCATGTCATTCTGGCTCTTCAGAAGACCGAGGTAAGTCTCACCAGAGTCTGACAGGCCAAGTCTGCAGTGGCTGGGAGAGAGCTACTGCCTTCCACCCTGGGCAACAGAATGAGACTCCAACTCACAAAAAGGGAAAAATATAACAAATAGAAGAGCATCCATTTGTGGATGCAGTTGGGATCATAGTGAACAGACAGAGATCATTTTGGTAGGAGTTCCCAGCCTTAGGCTACAATTCCTGAAAGACAGTGGATTGGAAGACAATGGAGCTGTGGATTTGGAAGCCTAAGGCAGGGGACTGAAAGAGCCCGGGACTTTGAGACCAGCCTGGGGTAACTAGCGAGACCTTGTCACTCACTGGAAAACAAACACTGGAGACGTGGGTGCTGGAGAACGCGGTGCCAGCTTAATGGAATGTGGTGGCCTCTGTCCCATAGAATTCCTTTGCTTGAACACGATGATGGAACTTGTGTGTCCAGGCCAGCCACTGTGGTTCATGGCCGTCAGCCTCAAGACCTTCGATGCCCAGTGTGAGGCTGCCTGAGCCAAGAGGTCGAAGACCAGCCTGGGCGACACTGTCAGACTTCATCTCAGCTAGTGATCCCCAAAATAAAGTCAGGTGTGATGGCCACCAGACTCCTGACTACTCAGGGGCCGAGGCAGGGTGACCGCCTAAGCTCTGCAGGTCAAGGCCCACGATCCAGTCATGTTGCCACAGCCCAGCCCACGGTGATTATGGTGAAAAAGAAAGGGGCCTCTCATATTCATCATGATTGGCGACCACGGCTCCCCAGGGAAAGTTCCAGGTGGATGGGGGATGACGGAGTGATCAGGAGAGGAAGGGGATCTCCCCTGGTATGATGGTGGCAGACCGGGCTGCCAGAAACTGGGCTAGCTGCAGCCCTTACAAACTGCCTTGATCCCTTTGTGCCCTTCAGCCACCCTAACTTGGAGCTGTCTGTTCTGGGAGCTCACATGTGTCTTTGCCATGGGGCATGAGTGTGGAGGGTGGAGGCTGGCCTTCTAGGGTGCATGGCCAAAGACATGGGACAGACGTGCCTGGTGGTCACCTTTGAAACCCCTTGCATATGACAAACTAAAAAATGCCTTTTCCTCTCCCATCCCTGAGGGTGATTCCTTGCTCTGGGTGTCAGGGTTGGTGGTGGTGATGGTGATTATTATTTGGGGTCGGTATCCTGCTCTGTCTTTCAGACCAGAGAGCAAGGGCATGCTCACAGCTACAGTGGACTCCACCTGCCTGGCTCAGGTGGTCCCCCACCCTCGGCCCCTTGAGTTGCTGGAACCACAGGACTGCTTCACCACACCTGGCTAATCTTTGGATTTATTTTTGATGACCGAGACGAGGTCTTCCCCATGTCGCAGGATGGTGTCAAAACCATAGGCTCAGGCCGTCCACTCACCTGGGCCTCCGAAGGGCCAGGATGCCAGTCTGAGCCCCTGAGCACAGCCTGTTGATGTGTTGGGGGTGGTGGTTGGTATTATTATTCTGAGTCGGAGTCCCACTCTGCAGCCCATACCAGAGAACAGGGGCCTGCTTTCAGCCAAGGGGCCTCCACTGATAGTTCCTAATTGGCTGAAATGCAAGGGCTGTGCTACCAAGCTTGGCTAATTTTTTTGGCTTCTTGTAGAGTTGTCTTGCCAAGGTGCCTGGGCTGGACTTGAACCCGGGGGCACAGACCATCCTCTTGCCTCAGACTTCCAGAGTGCAGGGATGACAAGTGTGAGCCCATGTTCCCAGCCTATACACCCCTCTCGAGGCCCCACCATGTGACCTGTTCCCTTCTGATGAACCAAGACCCAGGACAGGGCATCCAGATTCATCTGCTGACCCCTCACCTGGGGGATGAGCCTGGTGCATGTATGTGTCATTGCTGGGGCTCCCACCCCTCCTTATGCCTCATTCCCCAGAGTGGACCCACTCACTCCTCCCAGGGGCTGCCTCTGGAAAGGGAGTGCTTGACTCTCACACACCCAGTGGGGCTGGGTCAGCCGGGCAATTCATGTGTGTTTTCTTGGCATGCAGGGAGGCTGAAACGGGAAGAACACCAGAGCCCAGAAACTGAAGACCAGGCTGGACACCAATAGCAAGCACCCGCCTGGACTCCAAGCAAAACCCAGTAAACCTTGGTTGAGGGCAGTCATCGTGGAAGGATCGCCTCCAAGCCAGAGTTCAAGACCAGGCAGGAAGACCAGGATGTTAGCCAAATGGAAAGCCCGTGATGGCAGCAGTTAGGGAGGCCCAGGACCAGAGAATGGTCCAAGTTGTGCAGTTTCAGTGCAGTCTGGGCAACTTAGAGAGGAAAGAAAAGAAAGTTAGAAAGAAAGAAAGAAAGAAAGAAACAAACAAACAAACAAACAAACAAAGAAACAAAGAAAGAGAAAGAAGGAACAAAAGAAAGAAATCCATTATCCTGCAAACTTTCTGCACTCAATCCTTTCCCCCGCTGCCCAAATGTGGGGTCCTCCAAGCTCGGCACCTTATAGCCCCAACCTCCTCAATGGCTGCCCCCACTTTGTAGTGGGAGTTCCCAAGGCTCCCTGGTTGGGGTTCTGTCGGCTCTCCTCTCTGAGGTGAGAAATGTGCCCAAGGCAGGCCAATCTTCTGACTCGTCAATGAGGACCTTCCACCAAGAAAGACCAGGGACACATCAGTCACCTGGGGACATTTCTGCCCCCTCAATCCCATTTTTTCTGGCTCTAAAGCCAGTCACCCTGTGAACACACCATGCGAAGTTAAGAATCTGTGTACGGTCCCGATGCTTTTGGAGACAGTGTCTGATTTGGTGGCCCAGACTGGGGCCCAGGGACATGACCGTCAATAACCATCAGTCTCAAAATTATGGGTTCTGACGAACTTCCCACCTCAGCCTGTGGGGTGGCCAGGACAATGGGCACCTAGAACCCAGACCCGTTTGGATGAATCCAGAAATGGGGTTTCCCTGCATGGCCCAGACTGCCCTTGGACTCCTGGGCTCCAGCCATCCTCCTGCCTCGGCCTTCCAGAGTGCTGGGATTCCAGGCATGGGCCGCCATGCCAGGCTGCCTGGTGAGTTTTGATGAAGGATCGAGTCTGGGCTCAGGGCTCAGCCTTGTTATCCCAATCCCTTTGGAGGCTGAGGCCAGCAGCCGTCCCATGCCCACAGGCCAAGAAACACTCGGGAAACTAGGCGATTCCTTGTCTCTACCCTCCATCCTAAATGAGCTGGGCATGCTTGTGCACACTTATTCTGGATTCTCAAAAGACTTGGGAAAGCTTGCCAGAACCCTGCGGGCCGAGGCTGTTTGGGCCAGGAGAGAGCCACAGCCCTCCAGCATATGTGATGAAGTGAGAATCCTACTCAAAAAAAGGATAAAAGGAAAAAAAAGAAGAGCATCCATTTGTTCATGGAGTTGGGATCATAGTGAACAGACAAAGGTCATTTGGGAAGAAGGCCCCAGGCTTGGGCCTAGAGTTCCCGAAACACGGTGTATCAGCAGATATTCGGGTTGTGGCTTTGGGAGGCAGAGGCGGGGGACCACTGGATCCTGGGAGTTTGATACCAGCCTGGGCCACATAGTGAGACCTCATCACTCTCCAGAAGGCAAACACTGGAGTCGCATGTGGTCGTGCCTGCAGTCCCAGATACACTAGATGCAGTGGCTCCATCCCAGGGTATTCCTTTGCATCACCTCCTCCGACAGAATGTGCGAATCCAGGCTGGGCACCATGGCTAATGGCTGTCAGCCTCGTGCACTGGGAGGCCGATGTGGGAGTCTGCGTGAGCTCAGGGGTCGGATATTAGCCTGAGCAACATGACCAGACCTCATCTCAGAGAGAGGTCCCCAAAATTGAGTTAGGCGTGGTGGCCCCTGGAGTCTTGTCTGCTCAGGGACCAAGGTGGGAGGACAGCCTGAGTCCCACAGGTTGAGGCCTTGGGAGCCAGGATCGTGCTGCTGTGCCCCAACCCAGCCAAAGGAGACTTCAGTGACAAAAAAAAGCCTCTGATGTGCATCAGAACAGGCATCCAGGGCTTCCCAGGGAATGGTCTGCATGAGCAGTTGACAATGGAGCGTTCGGGAGAGGAAGGGGTCCTCCCCCTACCTGAAGGTGGCAGACAGGGCGACTGGATCTGGACGGTTGCAGCATTGCCAGACTGACTTTACTGCTCTGTGCCCAACAGCCACCCTACCTTGAGGCCTTCTGTTCTGTGAGCTCACACACGTCTTTGCTGTTGGGCATGAGTGTGGAGGGTGGAGGCAGGCCTTCTGGGGCACATGGCTGAAGGCATGGGAGGGATCAGCCCAGTGGCCACCTTTGAAACCTCCTGTGAATGACAGAGTGAAGACAGCCCTTTCCTCTCCAATCCCTGAGTGTGACTCCTCACGCTGTGCGGCAGTGGTGGTGGTGGTGGTGGTGGTGGCGGTGGTGGTGATTATTATTATTATTTGGAGCCGGAATCCTCCTCTCTCGCCCAACCCGGAGTGCAGGGGCACTCTCATGGCCACTGCAGACTCCATCAGTCAGGCTCAGGCAATCTTCCCACCTCAACCCACCGAGTGGTTGGAACCACAGGACTTCACCACAAACACCAGGCTAATTTTTGAATTTACTTTTGATGGCTGAGATCAGGTCCTGCCCTGTGTTCTGGGCTGGTGTCAAACCCGAATGCTCAGGTCATCCAGTTGCCTGGGCCGCTGAAGGTCCGGGATGCCAGGCTGAACCCCTGAGCCTGGTCTGTGGTTGTGGTGGTGCTGGTGGTTGATATTATTATTTTGAGTCTGGGTCTGGCTCTCTAGCCCAGGCTAGAGTGAAAGGGCCATCACTCGGCCACCACAGCCTCCACCAGCTGTGCTCCGGCAATCTTTCTGCCATGAACTCCCTTGTGGCCAGAACAACAGGCATGTGCCACCACACTCGGCTAACTTTTTGGCTTCTTGTAGAAACGAGTTCTCGCCAAGGTGCCCGGGCTGGTCTCGAACACGGGGATTCAGGACATCCTCTCGTCTTGGTCTCCCAGAGCACCAGGATGACAGGCATGAGTCCCTTTGCCCACCCTCCACAGCCCTCCTGGGGCTCCACTTCGAGGCCAACTCTTCTTCGATGACCCGGGACCCAGGAGAGGGTGGCTGGGATTGTGCATTGTACCCACCCCAGAGCAAGCAACTTGTAAGGGGCGTATCTTCACCAGGGCTCCCACCCCAACACCGGCCTCATTTCCCAAGGTGGACCTGCTCACTCCTCCCAGGTGCCACCTCAAGGAAAAGAATGGCATGACTCTCAAACCTTTGAGGGGTCAGGGACGGCCGGGCATTTCACGCCTCTCTCCTCAGCACTCGGGAGACTGAACCAGGAAGATGGCCAGAGCACAGCAGCTCGAAAAAAGGCTGGACACCATAGTAAGCCCCCACCTCGACCCCAAACAAAACCCAGAAAGACATGGTTGTGGGCCAACCTCAGCGGGAGTTTCACTTCAGGGCCAGAGTTCAAGACCAGGCAGGATGACCAGGATGTAAACCAAATGGAAACCCTGTGTCCATAGCAGTTTGGGAAGCCCAGGCTGAGAGGATGGTCCGAGTGGGGTGATTTGAGAGCAGCCTGGAAAACCTAGTGAAAAAATTTTAAAAAAGAGAGGAGGAAAGAAAGAAAGAAAGAAAGAAAGAAAGAAAGAAAGAAAGAAAGAAATCCATTATCCTGCAAACCTTCTGCCCTCAGTCCTTCCCTCAACTCACTCATGTGTGAGGGTCCCCCAAACTTGGGACCTTCCAGTCCCAACCACTCCAATGGGTACCCCCGCTTTGGTGCAGGAGTTGCCGGTGCTCCCTGACCAGGTTCCTACTGACTCTCCTCTCCGAGGTCAGAAATGTGCCCCAGGCAGGCTGACCATCCGACTTAGTAAGGAAGACCTCCCACCAAGACAGGCCATGGACACATCTGTCAACTGGGGACATTATTTCCCCCCAATCCCCTTCTTCCTGGCTCTAAAGCCAGTTGCCCTGTGAACACACCACTCGCAGATGAGAATCTGTGTATGAATCTGATGTTTTTGGAGACAGGGTCTGGCTCGGCAGCCCAGGCCTGGGTCTGAGGACATGAACGTCATTCTCTGCGAACCTCGAAATAGCTGGCATCGGCAATTCTCCACCCTCAGCCTCCAGAATGGCCAGAATGATAAACATATCGACCCCAGACACCCTGTTTAAATGGGTGCAGAGACAGAATCTCCCTGCATGGACAAGTCTGGTCTTGGGCTCCTGGGCTCCAGCTATACTCCCGCCTCCCCCTCCCAGAGAACTGGGATTCCAGGTGTGGTCTGCCGTGACTGGCCTGCTGGTTTGTTTTCAAGCTAGGATCGAGGCCAGCTTGGGGGCTCAGCCTGATCATCCCAGAGCTTTGAGGGGGGCGAGACCAGTGGCTGGCCTGAGCAAGAAGGCCAGGACCTGCCCAGGCAACTCGGTGAGACCTCGACACTACCCTCCATCCCAAATGTGCCAAGCATGGTGGCTCGTGTTTGTTATTCCTGCTCCTTGGAAGGCCAGAGAAAGGCTCACTGGAGCCTGGCGGGCTGAGGCTCCAGTGGCCAGGAGCGAACCACTGCCCTCCAGCCTGGATGATGGAGTTAGATTCCAACTAAAAGAAAAAAAGGAATAAAGAAAAAAAAGAAGAGCATCCATTTGTGTATGGAGTTGGGATCATCGCAAAAAGACAGATTATTTGGGAAGGAGGCCCCAGCCTTGGGACTAGAGTTCCCGAAAGACAGTGGATTGGCAGACAATCAGGCTGTGCCTTTGGGAGACCAACGTGGGGGATCACTGGAGCCCTGGATTTCGAGACCAGTCTGGGCCATGTAGTGAGTCCTTGTTGCTTCCCAGAATGGAAACACTGGAGTCATACGTGGTGACACCCACAGACACAAATACACGGGATGCAGTGGCCTCCTTCCCAGGGTGTTCCTTTGCATTGCCCCAACCAACAGAACATGTGAGTCCAAGCTGGGCACTTTGGCTCATGGCCCTCAGCCCCGTAATCGGGGAGGCTGAAATCTGTAGGCTGTCTGAGTCCAGGGGTCAGATACCAGCCCGAGTGACGTGGCCAGACCTCATCTGGGTGAGAGGTCCCCAATATCGAATCAGCCAGGGTGGCCCCCAGAGTCCCAGCTTCTCATGGGAGGAGGTGGGATGACCACCTGAACCCCTCAGGTTGAGGCCACGGGAGCCAAGATCATGCCACTGTGACCCAACACGAACAACAGAGACTCCGGTGACAAAAAAGACATGACCCACGTGTGTCACGATTGGCGTGCATGCCTCCCAGGGAATGGTCTGTGTGGACGGGGGACATTGGAGTGATCAGGAGAGAATGGGGCCCTCCCTGCGACTGAAAGTAACAGATCGGGCAACTGGAACCTGGGCTCTCCGCCACATTGCCAGACCACCTTGATCACTCTGTTCCCAATGGACACAATAAGTTGAGACGTTATGTTCCTCAAACTCACGAGTCTATGCCATGGGGCACGAGTGTGGAGGGTGGAGGCAGGCCTTCCATGGCCCATGGCCAAAGGCATGGGACAGACATACCCGGTGGCCACCATTGAAACCTCCTGTGAATGACAGGTCAGAAGGTGCATTTTCCTTTCCCATCCCTGAGGGTGAATACTCATGCTGGGTGGCAGGGTTGTTGGTCATGATTATGATGGTGATTATTATTATTTGGGTCAGAATACCACTCTATCACACAGGCTGGAGCACAGGGGCATGCTCACGACCACCGCAGACTCCACCTTCCCAGGTCAGGTGATCCTCCCGCCTCCTCCCGCCTGAGTAGCTGGAATCACAGGACTGTAATATCACGCCCAGCTAATCATTGGATTTATTTTTGATGGCCGAGATGAGGTCTTGCCCTGTGTCCTGGGCTGATGTCCAATCCTCAGGCTCAGGCCATTCACTTTCCTGGGCCTCCGAAGGGCTGGGATGCCAGGCTGAGCTCCTGAGACTGGCCTGTAATTGTGGTGGTGGTTGGTCTTATTATTCTGAGTCAAAGTTTTGGTCTTTCACCCAGCTTGGAGTGCAGAGTCCTGCTCTCAGCCACTGCAGCCTCCACTGCCTGGGCTCTGGCGATCCTCCCATCGCAGCCTCCTGAGTAGCCAGAATGACAGACGTCTGCCACCACGCTAGGCCCAATTTATTTGTTTCTTGTAAAATCGAGGTCTCGCCAAGGTTCCCAGGCTGGTCTCGTACCTGGGGGCTAAGGCCAGGCTCTCCCCTTGGCCTCCCAAAGCACTGGGGTGACAGGTGTGAGCCCCCAAGCCCAGCCGTCACACCCCTCTTGAGGCCTCACCACCAAGCCTGCTACATTCCGACGACCCAGGTCCCCAGAGTTGGCAGCCAGAGTTGCCCACCTAGCCCACCCCATGGGAACTCCTGGCTCAGGATTGTGTCTCTGCTGGGGTGCCCATGCCTCTGCAGGCCTCATTCCCTGGTCTGGAGCCTCTCCCTCCACCCAGAGCCTGCCCCTGGGAAATGGAGTGAGTGACTCTCAAACCTTCGAGTGTGAACCAGCTGGGTGACTCAAACCTCTCTCCTCGGCACTCACAGAGGCTGAGACGGGAAGATGGCCTGAGCCTGGGAGCTCGAGACCAGGATGGACACCATAGCAAGCCCCCAACTCGACCCCAAGCAAAACCCAGAAAACCTTGGGTGAGGGCAGCCCTTAGCTGGAGGTTCGCCTCTGTCCCAGAGTTCAAGACCAGGC
>NW_007260075.1:57753-80059 GCF_000164805.1 Carlito syrichta
GAAAGAAAGAAAGAAAGAAAGAAAGAAAGAAAGAAAGAAAGAAAGAAAGTAATCCATTCTTCTGCAAACTTTCTGCCCTCGGGCCTTCCCCCCCACCCCTACACTTGTGAGAGTTCCCCAAACTCAGCACCTTCCAGCCCCAGTCCTCCCCAATGGCAGCCCCGCTGTGGGGTAGGATTTCCCAGGCTCCCTGGCCGGGTTTCTGCCAGCTCTCTTCTTCAAGGTGGAAATATGCCCCAGGCAATCTACCCTCTGACTCGGCAATGAGGTTCTTCCACCAAGAAAGGCCAGGGACAAATTCCTCACCCGGGGACATTTCCTCCCCCACAATCCCATTTTTCATGACTCTGAGGCCAGTCACCCTGTGAACACACCACGCTCAGTTGAGAATCTTGATACGATTCTGATGTTTTTGGAGACAGGGTCTGGCTCTGTTGGCCCTGGCAGGGACCCAGACACATGACTGTCATTCTCTGTCAGCCTCAAAATTGCAGCCTTTTGTGATCCCCCAGCCTCAGGTTCCAGATTGACCAGGACAACTGGCACCTCGACCCCATACCCCCTTGTTTGGATGTGAGCAGAGACGGGGTCTCACTGTGTCGCCTGGGCTGACCTTGTGCTCCTGGGCTCCAGTCATCTTCCACCCTTGGCCTCCAAGAGCATTGGGATGCCAGTCATGGGACCCTGCATCAGGCATTCTGGTTCATTTTCAATGAAGGATTGAGATTGGGCTCAGGTGATCAGCCTCATCATCCCAGCGTTTTGGGAACCAGTGCTAGTGGCTGGTCCTAATATGTGGGTTGAGATCCGCCTGGGAAAGTTGGGGAGACCTCGTCTCTCCCCTCCATCCCAAATGATCCTTGCATGGTGGGGTATGCCTGTCATTCCGGGATGCAGTGGCCTCTGTCCTGGGGCATTCCTTTGCATCACCCCCACCACAAGAACGAGCGAGTCCAGGCCATGCACCGTGGCTTACAGCAGTCAGTCCTGCACCCTGGTGGCCGAGGAGGGAGGCTGCCTGGGCCCAGGGATCAGAGACCAGTCCAGGCAACATTGACAGAACTTGTCTCAGTGAGAGGTCCCCAAAATTGAGTCAGGCGTGGTGGCTTCTTGAGTCCCAGATGCTCGGGGGCCGAGGAGAGAGGACCACCTGTCCCCAGCAGGTCGAGAGCCTGGGAGACATGATTGTGCCACTGTGACCCATCCTGGCTGATGTAGACTCCAGCGACAAGAAAGATGCCTCCCATGAGCATTATGACAGGCATCCACAGCTCCCCAGGGAAAGATCTGGGTGGGCAGGGGATGATGGAGTCATCGGCAGAGGAAGGAGCCTAACCCTGCCTGAAGGTGGCAGACTGGGCAACCAGAACCTGGGTTGGTCGTGGCGTTGCTGGACCCCCTTGAAAGCTCTGTGCCCAATGGCCACCCTAACCCAGGGCGGTCTGTTCCATGAGCTCATACACGTCTTTGCCATGGGGCACAACTGTGGAGGGCTGAGGCAGGCCTTCTGGCGGGCATGGCCAAAGGTGTGGGATGGATGTGCCCAGTAGCCACCTTTGAAACCTTGCGCAAACGACGTGCCGGAAAATGCCTTTTTCTCTCCCATCATTGAGGGTGACTCATTCCACTGGGTTGCAGGGGTGGTGGTGGTAGTGGTGGTGGTGATGATTATTATTTGGAGTTGGAATCCTGGTCTGTCACCCAGGCCAGATGCAGGGGTATGCTCATGGCTACTGCAGACTTCACCTGCTGGGCTCAGCAGATCCTTCTGCCTCGGCCCCCTGAGTAGCTGGAACCACAGGCCTGTGCGAAAACGCCAGGCTAATCTTTGGATTTATCTTTGATGACTGAGATGAGGTCTGGCCCAGTATCCTGGGCTGGTCTCGAACCTGCAGGCTCTTGTCGTCCACTTGCCTCAATCTCTGAAGGGCCAGGATGCCATTCTGAGCACCTGAGGCTGACCTATGGTTGTGGTGGTGGCGGTTGGTATTAGTATTCTGATTCGGAGTCCCGAACTGTCATCCAGGCCAGAGTGCAGGGGCCCACTCTTGGCCAATGTGGCCTCCACCAGCAGGGCTCCAGCGATTCCCTGCCACTGCCTTGCAAGTAGCTGGAATGACCACCGTACACCACCATGCTGGGCTCATTTTTTTGTTTTTTTGTAGAGATGAGGTCTCACCAAGGTGCCTGGGCTGGTCTCTAACCCTGGAGCTAAGACTGTCCGCCCGCTTCAGCCTCCAAAACAATGGAGATACAAGTGTGTGCCCCCACCAGCCCTTCACACAATTCTCAGGGACCCACTGTGAGCCCCACACCCTTCATGTCACCCGAGAACCTGAAGAGAGCACCTGGATTCACCTGCCTAGCCTATCCCAGGGGAGCAACTGGCACAGGGGCATGTCTCTGCCTGGGTGCCCACACCTCCACCACCTTGATCCCCATAGTGGACCAACTCGCTCCTTCCAGGGGCCATCTCGGAAAAAGGGAGGTGTGACTCTCAAACCATTAGGGGGACAGACATCAGGGTGACCCATACCTGTCTCCTCTGCACTCGGGGAGGCCGAGATGGGAAGATGATCAGAGCCCATGAGCTGAGACCAGGCTGGACACGTTAACAAGCCCCCACCTTGACCCCAATGCAAATCCAGAAAACCTTGGGTTAGGGCAGGCCTCGATGGGAGGATTACCTCAGGCCCAGAGTTCAATACCAGGCAGGAAGAACAGGATGTCTCAAGCCCTCCACTCATCTGGACCTCAGAAGGACCGGGATGCAGATCTTAGCCCCTGAGCCCAGACTGTGTTTGTGGTGGTGGTTGTGGTTTTATTATTATTTTGAGTCGGAGTTCCACTCTCTAGCCCAGGCTGGAGCACAGGGGCCGGCTCTTGGTCTTTGCAGCCTCCACCAGATGGGATTCTGCAATCCTACCACTGCGGCCTCCAGAGTGGCCAGAACAAGAGGCATGTGCCACCTCACCTGGCTCATTTTTCTGACTACTTGTAGAGAAGAGATGTCACCAAGTTTCTCGGGCTGGTCTTGAACCCAGGTGCTCAGGCCATTCTCTTATCTCAGCCTCTGAGAGCAATGTGATGACAGGTGTGAGCACCCATGCCAGGATTCCACACCCCATGCAGGGCCCCACTGCAAAGCCTGTTTCATTCGGATGACCCAGGACCCCAGAGATGGGGGCTGGAGATGCCCGCTGAACCCTCCACAAGGAAAGCTCATTGAGCAGGGGCATTTCCCCATGAGGGTGCCCAGCCACCACCCACTTTGTTCCCCAGGGTGGATCCACTTACTCCTCCAAGGAGCCACCTCAGGGAAAGGGAGGCCATGACTCTCAAAACTTCTGAGGGGTGGGGACGGTTGGTCAACTCATGCCTGTCTCCTCGGCACTCAGGGAGGACAAGACAGGAAGATGGCAGGAGCCCTGGAGCCTGAGAGCTGGACCCCAAGCAAAACCCAGAAGACCATGGGTGAGGGCAGGCCTTGGTGGGAGGATTTCCTCTGGCCCAGAGTTCAAGATCAGGCAGGAAGATCAGGATGTTGATGAAAGGAAAGCCTATGATTGCAGAAGTTTGTGAGGCATAGACCGAGAGGATGTCCTGACCTAGGCAGTTTGAGAGCAGCGTGGGCAACCTAGTGAGGAAAGAAAAGAAAGAAAAGGATCCATTCTCAAACCAACCTCCTGCCCTCAGTCCTTCCCCGCCCAACTCCCCACACATGAGGGTCCCCCAAGCTCGGCACCTTCCAGCCCCAACACTCACCCAGTCAATGACTTCCCCCGTCTTGTTGTGGGAGTTCCCAAGGCTCCCAGGCCCAGTTCATGCCAGCTCTCCTCTCTGAGGTGAGAAATGTACCCCAGGCAGGTCGACCATCTGACTCAGCAATGAGGACCCTCCACCCTGAAAGGCCAGGGACACATTCATTACATGGGGTCATTTCTTCCCCCATCTCATTTTTTCCTGGATCTTAATCCAGACGCCCTGTGAACACACCACACACAGTTGAGAATCTGTGTATGATTCTGATGTTTTTGGAGACAGGTCTGACTCTGTGGCCCAGGCTGGGGGGCAGGGACATGACCATTGTTCTCTGTCAGCTTCAAAATCACGAGCTCTGGTGGTCCGCCCTCTTCAGCCTCTGGAATTGCCGGAATGATGGGCACCTCGATCCCAGACCCCTAGTTTGGATGGGTGCAGAGATGGGGTCTCCCTGCATGTCCCACGCTGCCCTTGGGCTCCTGGGCTTCAGCCATCCTCCCACCTCAGCCGCCCAGAATGCTGGGAGACCTCATCTATACCCTCCATCCCAAATAAGCCGAGTGTGGTAGTGCACGCCTGTCATTCTGGCTCCTCAGAAAACTGGAGAAGGCTTGCCTGAGCCTGGTGGGCAGAGACTATGGTGGCCAGGACCGAGCCACTACCCTAAAGCTTGGGTGACGGAGTGAGACTCTGACTCAAAAAAAAGGAAAAAAGAAAAAAAAAAGAAGAGCATCCATTTGTGTATGGAGTTGGCAACATCATGAACAGACATAGATCATTTGGAAAGGAGACCCCAGCCTTAGATTTCCTAAAAGACAGTGGATCGGCCGTCAATCATCCTGTGGCATTGGAGGCCTAGGTGGGGGACCACTGGAGCCAGGGAGTTCGAGACTATCCTGGGCCATGAGCGAGACCTTGTTGCTCCTGGAATGCAAATACTGGAGTTTCACGTGGTGGTGCACATGGTCCCTGCTACACGGAATGCAGTGACCTCTGTCCCAGGGCATTCCTTTGCATTGCCCACAGCAACAAAATATGTGATTCCAGGCTGGCCACCGAGGCACACAGTCGTCAGTCCTGCACCCTGGGAGGTAGAGGTGGGAGGCTGACTGAAGCCCAGGGTTCAGAGACCAGCCAGGGCAACATGGCCAGACCACATGTCAGTGAGAGGTCCCCAAAATTGAGTCAGGCGTGGTGACTCCCAGAGTCCTGGCTGCTCATGATACATGGCTGGATAACTGCTTGAGCCTAGCAGGTTGAAGCCCCAGGAGCCATGATCATTCCGCTGTGTCCCAGACCACACAAAAGAGACTATGGTGATAAAAAAGTCACCTCCCATGTGCATCAAGTTGGGCGTCCCCAGCACCCCAGGGAAAGTTCTAAATGGGCAGGAGGGCAGGAGACGTTTGGGTGATTGGGAGAGGAAGAAGCCCTTCCCCTGCCCAATTGTGCTAGACCAGGTGACCGAAAACTGGGCTGTCCATGGCATTGCCGAACTGCCTTGATCATTTTGTGTGCAGCCACTGCCTAATTCAGGGCCATCTCTTCCATGAGTTAACATGTGTCCTTGCCATGGGACACAAGTGTGGAGGGTGGAGGCAGGCCTTCTGGGGCACGTGGCTGAAAGTGGGAGATGAACCTGCCCAGTGGCCATCTTTGTAACCTCCCGGGGCTGACAGGCTGCAAAGTGCCTTTTACTCTCCCATCCCTGAGGGTGAATCCTCGTGACGGGTGGCAGGGGTGGTGGTGATGGTGGTGGTTTTCTCCAAAAACATGAGAATTGCAAAAAGATTCTCAACTCCACGTGGTGTGTTCAAAGGGCAGCTGGCTTTAGAGCCAGAAAATAATGGCCAGAGTGCAGGGCCTCATTTTCAGCCACCACAACTGCCACTGGCTGGGCTACAGTGATCCTCATGCTGTGGCCTCCCAAGAGGCCAGAACAAAAGTCCTGCACCACCAAGCTTGGCTCATTTTTTTGACTTCTTGTAGGGATGAGATCAGACCAAGGTGCCCAGGCTGGTGTCGAACCCGGGTGCTCAGGCCATTGTCTTGCCTCAGCCTCCCAGAGTGCCAGGATGACAGGCATGTCCCCCATGCCTGGCCTCCCATCACAAGGTCCACTTCCTTCTGACGACCTGGAACTCTGGAGAGGGCAGTAGGAGTCACGCACTGAGCCCTCCCAGGGAGAGCCCCTAGCACATTGGCATGACTCCACTGGGGCACCCACCCCTCCTCCCACCTTGTTCCCCAGGTTGGATCCACTCGTTCCTCCCAGGGGCTGCCTTGGGGAAAGGGATTGAATAAATCTCAAAGCAAGGGGGGTGGGGACGGCTGGGCAACTCATGCCTGTCTCCTCAGCACTCGGGGACAGCGAGACAGGAAGATGGCAGGAACCCAGGTGCTCCAGACAGGCTGAACACCATAGCAAGCCCTGCCTCAACTCCAAGCAAAACACAGAAAACCTTGGGTGAGGGCCAGCCTCAACGGGATACTCAACGGGATACTCAACGGGAGTATTGCCTCTGGCCCAGAGTTCAAACCAGACAGGAGATCAGGATGTCAATCAAATAGAAGGTCTGTGATCTCAGTACTTTGGGAGGTCCAGGTTGAGAGGATGACCCGAGTTGGGTGGCTTGAGAGCAACCAGGGCAACCTAGTGAGTAAAGAAAAGAAATAAAGAAGGAAAGAAAGAAAGGAAGAAAGGAAGGAAGGAAGGAAGAAACGTAGAAAAAAGGAAACAAAGAAAGAAATCCATTCTCCTGCAAACCTTCTGCCATCAGTCCTTTCACTCTGCCCTCCCCACATGTGAAAGTCCCACAAACTCGGCACCTTTCAACCCCAAACCCCTCAATGGCTGCTCCTGCTTTGGTGTGGGAGTTCCCAAGGCTCCCTGGTGGGCTTCCTGCAGGCTCTCCTCTTTGATGTGTGAAATGAGCACCAGGCAGGCCAACCCTCCGACTCAGCAAGGAGAACCTTCTGCCGAGAAATTCTGGAGAAACATCCCTCAACCAGAGACATTTCTTCCCCCCAATCCCATTTTGCCAGCCAGTTGCTTTGTGAAGACACCAGACACAGTTGAGAATCTGTGTACAATTCTGATATTTTTGGAGACAGGGTCTGGCTCTGTGGCCCAGGCTGGAGCCCAGGGACATGACTGTCATTTACCCTCTGCCTCAAAATCACAGGCTCTGGCAATCCTCTCACTTCAGACTCTGGAGTTGCCAGGACGATAGGCAGGTTGACCCCAGACGACCTGCTTGGATGAGTGCAGAAACGGGGTCTCCCTGTGTGGCCCTGGCTGGACTTGGGTTCCTGGGCTCCAGCCATCCTCCCACTTCAGTCTCCCAGAGTGCTGGGATTCAAAACATGGGCTGCCGCTCCAGGCCTTCTGGTTCATTTTTGATGAAGTATCAAGGCCAGGCTCTGGGGCTCAGTCTCATCATCCCAGCACTGTGGGAGGCTGAGGCCAGGGGCTGACCCGAGCCCATGGGACAAGATCCACACAGGCTCCTCAGTGAGATTTGTCTCTACCCTCCATTCCAAATGAGCCAGGCATGGTGTCGTATGCCTGTTGTTCTGACTCCTTGAAAAGCCAGGGAAAGGCTTGGCAGACTGAGGCTGCAGTGGCCAGGAGTGAGCCAATGACCTCCAACCTGGTTGACAGTGTGAGACTCTGACTCAAAGAAAAAAAGGAATAAAAAGAAGAGCATCTATTTGTGTATGGAGTTGGGATCATCGTAAACAGACAGAGATTATTTGGGAAGGAGGTCCTAGACTTGGACCTAGAGTTTCTGAAAGATGGTGGATCAGCAAATGATTGGGCTGTGGCTTTGGGAGGCCAAGGTGAGGGACCACTGAAGTCTGGGATTTCGAGACCATCCTGGGTCACCTAGCGAGACCTCATTGCTCCCAAGAAGGCAAACACTAGAGTCATACATGGTGGTTCACGTGGTCCACACGGTCCTGGGTACACACGATGTGGTGACCTCCATCCTGAGGTGTTCCTTTGCATTGTCCCCACTGACAGAACGTGCGAGTTCAGGCCAGGCACCGTGGCTCAGGGCCGTCAGCCCTGCGACCTTGGAGCCTGAGGCTGGAGGCTGCCTGGGCCCAGGTGTCAGTCACCAGTCCAGGTGATGTGGCCAGACTTCATCTCTGCAAGAGGTCCACAAAATCGAGTAAGGCTTGGTGGCCCCCAGAGTCCCGGTTTCTGGTGGCTGAGGTGGGAAGTCCAGCCTTAGCCCCACAAGATGAAACCCCAGGAGCCACGATCACGCTGCCACACACAGCCTAGCCAACAGTGACTCCAGCATCAAGATGCCAGCCAAGTACATCACAACAGGAGTCCACGGCTCCCCTGGGTAGGTCCATGTGGGCGGAGTACAATGGAGTGATCAGGAGCGGAAGTGGAACTCCCCCCGCCTGAAGGTAGCAGACCGGGTGACCAGAACCTGGGCTGGTCGCAGCGTTGCTGGAACCTTTTGGTGGCTCTGTGCCCGATGGCTGCCCTAACTCGGGGCCATCTGTTCTGTGAGCTCACATGTGTCTTTGCCATGGGGCACGAGTGTGGAGGGTGGAGGCAGGCCTTCTGAGCCACATGGCTGAAAGCGCGGGACAGATATGCCCAGTGGTCACCTTAGAAACATCCCGCAAATGACAGACAGTAAAGTGACTTTTCCAGTCGCATCCCTGAGATTAACTGCTCACGCTGGGTGGCAGGGGTGGTGGCGGTGGAAGTGATTATTATCATTTAGAGTCAGAATTTCACTCTGTTACCCAGGCCAGAGCACAAGAGCATGTTCACAAGCACCGCAGACTCCACCTACCAGGCTCAGGTGATCCTCCAGGCTCGGCACCCCGTGTGACTGGAACCACAGGTCTGCTACATCATGCCCGGCTAATCTTTGCATTTATTTTTGATGGCTGACATACGGTCTCACCCAGTGTCCCGGGCTGGTCTCTACCTTGCAGGCTCAGGCTGTCCACCCACCTCGGCCTCCTAAGGGCCAGGATGCCAGTCTGAGCCCCTGAACCCAACCTGTGGTTGTGGTGGTGGTGGTTGGTATTATTATTCTGAGTTGGTGTACTGCTCTGTCACCCAGGCTGGAGTGCAGGGCCCCTCTGTCAGCCAATGGAACCTCCACCAGCAGGGCTCCGGTGATCTTGCCACTGCAGCATCATGAGTGACCGAACCAACAGGCGTGCACCACCATGATTGGCTTATGTTTTGGCTTCTTGTAGAGATAGGGTCTCGCCAAGGTGCTCGGGCTGGTCTCGAACCTGGGCGATAAAGCCATTCGCTCCCCTCACCCTCCCAAGCACCAGGACGACATGTGTGAGCCCTCATGCCCGGCCTTCATACACCTCTCAGGGATTCACGATAGGATCCATTCCCTTCAGATGATCCAGGATCCTGGAGAAGGCAGCTGGATTCGACCACTGATTGCACCACATGGGAGGTCCTGGTGCAGTGCTGTGTCTCCATGGGGCACCCACCACTCTGCCCGCCTCAATCCCCAGGCTGGACCTGCTTGCTAATCCAGTGGTCACCTCTGGGTAAGGGAGGGTGTGACAGTCAAACCTTAATGGGGGGGCCAACCGGACAACTCACGCCTGTCTCTTCAGCATTCTGGGTGGCCGAGACAGGAAGATGGCCAGAGCCCAGTTGCTGAAACCAGGCTTGACACCATAGCAAGCCCCCACCCTGACCCCAAGTCAAACCCAGAAAACCTTGGGTGAGGGCAGGCTTTGATGGGAGGATCGCCTCAGGCCTAGAGTTCAATAACAGGCAGAAAGAACAGGATGTCGACCAAATTGAAGGCCTGTGATCACAGCAGTTTGGGAGGCTGGGGTCAAGAGGGAGGCCTGAGTTGGGTGATTTGAGAGCTGCCAGGTCTACCTAGTGAGGACACAAAAGAGAGAGAGGGGAAAAGGAAGAAAGAAAGAGAAAATCTAAGTCAACAAAGAAATTCATTCTCCTGCATACATTCTTCCCTCAGTACTTCCCCTCCCACATATGAGGGTCCCACAAGCTCAGCAGCTTCCAGCTCCAGTTCTCCCCCAATGGTGGACCCCACTTTGAGTGGTGGTGGTGCTGATTATTATTTGGAATCAAAACCCCTCTGTCACCCAGGCCGAAGAGCAGGGGCATGCTCATGGCCACCTCGGACTCCACCTGCCCAGCTCAGGCAAACTTCCTGCCTTGGCCCACCAAGTGGCTGGAACCACAGGCCTGCGCCACCATGCCCAGTTAATCTTTGGATTTATTTTTGATGGCTGAGACGATGTCTCACCACATGTCCCTGGCTATTGTTGAACCTGCAGGTTCAGGCCGTCCACTTGCCTGGGCCTCTGAAAGGCCAGCATGCCAGGCTGAGCTCCTGAGCCCGACCTGTGGTGGTGGAGGTGGTGGTGGTGCCAGGATGATGGGCACCTCGAACCCAGACACATAGCTTGGATGGGTGTGGAGGCATGGTCTCCCTGCATGGCTTGGACTGGACATAGGCTCCTGGTGTCCAGCCATCCTCCCACCTCGGACTCTTAGAGCACTGGGATTCCATGTGTGGAAGGCAGTGCCAGGCCTTCTGGTTTGTTTTCAACAAAGGATCGAGGCCAGGCTTGGGGGCTCAGCCTCATCATCCCAGTGCTTTGGTATACCGAGGCCAGTGGCCAGCTCAAGCCAGCAGGCTGAGACCTCCACAGGCAACTGGGCGAGCACTCATCTCTACCCTCCATCCCAAATGATCCAGGTGTGGTGGCACACACCTGTCATTCTGGCTCCTTGGAAGGCTAGGGAAAGGCTCGCTGGAGCCCGCTGGCTAAGGCTGTTGTGTCTGGGAGGAAGCCACCACCCTAAAGCCTGGGCGATGGAGTGAGACACTGACTCAAAGAATAAAGGGAAAAAATAGAACATCCATTTGTGCATGGAGTTGGAGATCATCGTGAACAGACAGAGTTTATTTGGAAAGATGGCTGAAGCCTTGGGAGCAGGGTTCCCGAAAGATGGTGGATAGCAGACAATTGGGCTGTGGGTTTGGGAGGCCTAGGCAGGGGACCCCTGGAAGCCATGTGTTCGAGACCATCCTGGGCCACATAGTGAGACCTCATCACTACCCAGAATGCAAACACTGGAGTTGTGCGTGGTGGAGCCCAGGGTCCTGGCTACATGGGATGTGGTGGTCTTCATCCCAGGGCATTCCTTTGTGTTGCCCCCACTGACAGAATGTGTGAGTCCTGGCTGACCACCATGGCTCATGGCTGTCAGCCATGCAACTTGGAAGGCAGAAGCAGGGGATTTGCCTGAGCCCAGGAGTAAGAGACCAGCCCGCGAGACGTGGCCAGGCCACCTCTCGGTGAGAGGTCCTCAATGTTGAGTCAGGCATAGTGGCCCCTGGAGACCCTGCTGCTTGGTGGCCAAGGCAGGAGGACTGCCTGAGCCCTGTAGATTGAGGTCCAGAGAGCCATGATCGTGCCGTCATGCACCAGGCCACACGACGGAGATTCTGGTGACAAAAAGATGCCTCCCACGTTTGTCAAGAGGGGTGTGCATAGTTCCCCAGGGAAAGGTCTTTGTAAGCCAGGGGACGATTGGGAAGATGGGAGAGGAAGGGGCCCACTCTCCACCCGAATGTGCTAGAATAGGCCACCAAAACCTGGGCTGGCTGTGGTGTTGCTGGACCACTTTGATCACTCTGTGACTGATTGCCACCCTAACTCGAGGCTATCTGCTCTGTGAGCTCACATTGGTCTTTGCCATGGGGCAAGAGTGTGGAGGGTGGAGGCAAGCCTTTTGAGGTTCTCATGGCCAAAGGTGTGGGACAGACCTGCCTAGTGGCCAACTTTGAAACCTCCCACAAATGACAGGCCAGAAAATGACTTTTCATATCCCATCCCTGAGGGATATTCCTTGCGCTGTGTGGCAGGGGTTGTTGGGAGCTGTCCATGGAGGCCCACCTGAACGTTAGGGATCAAGGTGGGCTGTGGAGCCTGAGACCACTAGGATGTGTTCAGGAAATGTTGACCCTTTCCCTCATCCCTTTTTTGCCACTTAACCCATCTCATTAGAAGGAATTTTGATGATCTAGGCATGATGCTCTGAGAGTATGACAGGCATGGCTTACTTTAGAAGTCCATTGTTCCAGTTTCTGACAGACTGAGGTTTCATCTTTAAACTTAACACAGTTCAAACTCAGGTCATATTTGGGAGCCTTCTATATGGTACAAGCTTCTTTATAAGATTTAAAAGTGTATTTGTAAAATTAGTATATACATGTGGAGAGCTGTTTTCAGCTTTAGATGGTATAGATGATTATCTAGAGTTGCCAGAAATGGCCCAGCATGAACCTTGGGCTGGGCCACATTTCTAAGGGCCCAGCACATTCCTGGGCTGCATTCCTTTAAACCGGTTTTAGATACAGTTAGTGTAGGGTTTTTCTACTTATTATAGAAATTGAATTTATTTTATTCATAAAAATATTGTAGAATAGATTATACTACATCAGTGAACTTGTTAGTTCAAGCATGATCAAACGTGATATTTTGAGGTTTAATAAGAATACAACTAACTTTAGAAATTTCATTGTTTTGATTTTCTACATTTATGGTTTTGGCTTTAATACAATTTACAGTTTATATTTGGGTTTTATTTTTAGAAGATTTATTGATGATGATCAGCTTTATATATTAAGATTAGGAATTAGAAACTTTTATAGAAGTTAAAATAGATATGTAGGATTTTAGAATAGCCATTTTGTTAAGAGATTGTAATCAATTGTTCCTAAAAATGGCTCAGTGTGATCTTTTGACTGGGCCACATTCTTTAGGAACTGGTTTGGGGTATAATTAAGAGTTTCTATAGAGTAAGTAGAATTAGTGTAAAATAGAAAGGAATTAGGATTTACGTTGGTCATTAGGTATTGTGTATGCATAATTTTTATGTTATTTATTATTAGAATATTATGATATAAGAATTATTGTATTGCTTTTGAGGAATATTAACCAAGCATGAGGAAAAGTGAGATAATTTTGGGATCGTCCTTCCTCATGCTTGAGGAAACACCTGGTGGCTGGGGGACACCCCTCATCCACCTGGCTTTGTGCTCATGCAAATTTCTTGTGATTTAATTGGTATTGCCCTTCCTCATCCTTGAGAAAACGCCTGGTGGGTGGGGGACACCCCTCATCGACCTGGCTTTGTGTTCATGTAAAAGTTTTGTGATTTAACTGGGATTGTCCTTCCTCATGCTTGAGGAAACACCTGGTGGGTGGGGGATGCCCATGACCCACCTGGCTTTGTGCTCATGTGAAAGTCTTGTGATTTAACCTGTGAAAATTTGGGATAAAAGGCTTAAGGTTTGTCCCATTAAATGGTTTCTGCACTAGACAGAATCCAGTCTCTTTCTTTCTCCCCTTGTCTCTTTCTTTCTCCAGAATAATCACTGACGCCGCCACATCTCCCAGGGACCCCCTAAATCTCTCTGCAGGGGCAGGCCCCCGCAATTGGCACCCAAACGTGGGGCCCTGGAAAGATAAGCTTTTTTCTAGTTTCAGGGCAGCTAGCATGTTACCCAGAGTGCTGAAGACCCCTCTGTAGAGACAGGCAGAGCAAGGATGGGTAAGTCAAGTTTTGTGAAGTCAGAGCCATGATATAATCATGGCCCAGAGCCAATGTAAGGAACATAAAATGTTCATCAGTATCTTAATGAATAATCTTTCTAAGCGAGGAACTAAAGCCTCTTCTGTTGATTTAACCTGATGTTTGCATTTTGTCCAGGAGCAGTGCCTGTCATTTCCCGAAGAGGGGACAGTGAATCTAGACACCAGGTCTAAGGTGGGACAGGAGCTTATACTGTATTACACTAACCATGGGCCTGATAAAGTTCCCTCTGATGCTTTTGTCTTGTGGAATTTAATTAAAGATGCTTTAGACCCACAGCACGATTATGATGAGTTTCTCTCCAAGAAGACTGCTGAATACGATGATGAAGAGGATTCTGATACTTTCCTCTTTGCCGCCACCTCTGCACCACCTTAAGCTGATGATAACCTTGTTTCACAGGACCCTCAGGCTGAGGGAAACATGGAAGGTGACTCCTCTCCAACCTATACTCACACCCCTGCTGCAAGCCATTCATTTAACAACTCTAATAAGCCTCCTTTACAGGTTTATCCAGGCAAGCAAATGCCTTTGCCTTTAGAATGAGTTACTCCTTATCTGTTGGTATACAGGCAGCTCAAGTTGAAGCAGAAAAAGAGGGAGATGTCAGTCTCTCAGCAGGCTTTCCTGTAGTTCTCACACCTGGTAACAATGGAGAATGCGTAGGAGTCTGGGAAGCACTGCCCTACAAAAAAAGAGCTAAGAGAGGCAAGTGCAAAACACGGCCCTCTAGCCCCTTATACATTCACTATTTTAGATCAATTTGCCTCTCGATGGATGACTACCCTTGACTGGCAACAATTAACCAAAAGCTGCTTGCCTGGAGGTGACTACTTACTGTGGAAAACAGAATATAAGGACCAGTTGCAATTCCAAGTGACTCAAAACTTAAATTGACTTCCAGGTATGTTTATAATTGAGAAAGACATGCTCATGGGAACTGGAATTTTTAATACTCATAATGCTCATCACTGTTACTGAAAGAGGTATTTAATCAAATTTCTGATTGTGCTGTCAAGGCTTGGAAAAATTTGCCTGCCGAGTCAACTCAAACTTCCTTTTTATCTAATATTAGACAACGGGCTGATGAAAATTATGAGAATTTTCTTGCCAGGTTAACTACTGCTGTCATTCGGGTCATTTCTAATGAAGAAGCTGCCAATATATTAATTAAGCAGCTGGTCTTTGAAAATGCTAATAATACTTGTCAGGCTCTTATTAGACCTATAAGGAAAATGGGGCCCATTACCAACTTTATCAATGTGCCAATATAAGCCCAGCTTATTTACAGGACATGGCTATGGCCACTGCCCCTAAAGGGGAATCTTTTTCTCAAGTAATTCAAAATATGCAGGGGGGTAATAAGAATAAGGTTTTTTCTGCTATTTCATGCTGTAATTGAGGACAATTTGGTCATAAAAGCAAAAAATGTCCAGCCAGACAAAGTGCTACCAATATGCCTAGTGCAACACTGCCACCTGGAATGAATTGGCCAAAAACAATATGCACAAAATGCCAAAACGGCTTCCATTGGGCCTGGGATTGCCAATCCAAATTTCATAAGAATGGTACCCCTTTAACACATGACCAGGCTGCCCCAGTTCAGGAAAACTCCTGGAGGGGCCAGCCCCGGTCCCAAGCAACAATAAGGGCAGCAACAGCCATGAACCCATTCATTCCTTTTGTTCCATCACAGAGCTCATCTGAGCCACCCCAGGGAGTACAGGACTGGATTTGTGTTCCTCCACCACTACAATATTAACCCCAGACATTCCAGTGACCCCAATTCCTATGGGAGTAAAGGGCCCTTTCCTGAAAGGAATAGTGGGCATTATATTGGGTAGAAGTTCCTTGTCTTTACAAGGAATTTCCATTATTCCTGGAGTGGTGGATTCAGATTACACAGGAGAAATCCTGGTTCTTGTTGCTCCCTCTAGCAAAACTGTGCAGTTTAACAAAGGTCAAAGAATAGCCCAATTGCTGCTCTTGCCTTATCATAAAGCAGGTAAAACTTTAACTAACCTGCATAGGGGTGACTCTGGATTTGGCTCTAGTGATGTTGT
This sequence comes from Carlito syrichta, assembly GCF_000164805.1. Lineage (NCBI taxonomy): Eukaryota > Metazoa > Chordata > Mammalia > Primates > Tarsiidae > Carlito > Carlito syrichta. Next base: position 73,234 of record NW_007260075.1, read on the forward strand.
TTCCTGGGTTCAAGGAGTCACTAATTCAAGACCTTACAAAGAATTGTATATCCAAGGAGTCAAAATCAAAAGTTTATTGGACACTGGCACTGATGTTTCTTGTATAGCCAGAAAAGACTGGCCTGTCTCATGGCCAACTCAGATGGCTCCTTTGGGAATTGTAGGCATTGGCCAATTGCCTACAGTGGCAAAAATTTCTCAGATTATAAATTGGAAATATGCAGAAAAGTCAGAAACCTTCTGCCCATATGTAATTCCATCTATTACCTCTACTTTATGGGGAAGAGATATTCTTACTCAGATAGGCCTGCTCTTATAGCCCTAATGATAAAGTTTCAGTGCAAATGTTACAAATGGGCTATGATCACTTTAAGGGACTTGGTAAGGATGGACAAGGAATACAGGAACCTGTCCAAGTTACTGAAAAGGCAGACTGAGCAGGCATTGGTTACTCAAATTTATTCTAGGGGCCATTGTTCCTGACACTGCCAACCCAATAAACTGGAAAGATAACACACCGGTTTGGGTGGAACAGTGGTCCATGTCCTCAGAGAAACTTAAGGCAGCCACAGACCTAGTTCAGCAACAATTAGAAGCGGGTCATATAAAACCCTCTACCAGTCCCTGGAATACTCCAATGTTTATAATTAAGAAAAAATCTGGTAAATGGAGACTTTTGCAGGATTTAAGAACTATAAATGCTACCATGAAGGCTATGAGAGCATTATAACCCGGGTTGCCATCTCCTGCTAGTATCCTCTCTAACTTTAATGTCATAGTTATTGATTTATAAGATTGTTTCTTTACTATACCTTTATATTCAGATGACTGTAAACGATTTGCATTCAGCTTACCCTCTGAAAATTTTGTGCATCCATTTCAAAGATTTCAATGGAAGGTTTTACCTCAAGGTATGAAAAATAGCCCCACTTTATGTCAAAAGTTTGTGGATGCCACCATATAAGGTATTAGAAACCAATATTCTGACCTTTACTTAGTCCATTATATAGGCGATATTTTGTTGGCACATGAAGATTGTGCTCTTTTGCATGATATTATTAATCAAACTATAACTGCTCTAACTAATTGTGGCTTAAAGGTCCCCCTGGAAAACATCCAAACTAATCCGCTTTTTACTTATCTTGGTTGTGTCTTGGACACACAGACAGTAAGTTACCAGCCTTTACGGCTATGTACAGATTGCCTAGTTACATTAAATGATTTTCAGAAGTTATTGGGAGACATTAATTTGATTAGACCATTCTTACAAGTCACTACAGTGGACTTAAAGCCTCTTTTTAATATCTTACAAGGAGATTCTTCTCCAAACTCTAAAAGGGCTTTAGCCCCAGAGGTCAGTAAAGCTTTAACACTTGTGGAAAAGGCCATTGAATCTCAGAAATTTAAAAGATTGGACTATCGTTCACCCTGGAACTTAATTATTCTGGCTACTGCCTATACTTCTACAGGGTGTCTGTGGCAAGAAGGGCCAATGATATGGCTCCACCTGCCGGCATCATCTAAAAAAAAATGACTTCTTACCGTTACTTAGTGGTTGTATTAATAACTAAGGGAAGACACAAAAGTGTTGAATTGTTTGGTCAGTATGTACATAATATCATTGTTCCCTATGACAACTTTCAGTTTCAAACTTTACTTCGAAATAGCGATGATTAGCAGCCAGTAGTGTTAACTGGTTTCAGGGGACAGATTTTGTTCCATTTACCTAAGAATCCATTGCTGCAATTTGTTAACCAAAATTCTATAATATTTCCCTGCAGTTGCTCTTCAACTCCCCTCAAATAGGCAGCTTTGGTCTTTACTGTTGGCTCCTCCAACGAAAAGGCTGTAGCAATTATTAACAATGAGTCTCATGTGCTGCAAACTTCAGAAACATTGGCACAAAAAACGGAGATGCAAGCAGTGTTATTTGCTTTCAACACTTTGAAGCATTCTAAACTTAATTTGTATACTGAAGCATGTTATGTTAAGGGGCTATTCCCCCATATTGAACAGCTACCATTCCTTTAAACAAAACTACTATCTTAGAATTGCTATTACAGTTACAGCACCTTATCCATAGCTGAGAGGAGCAATTTTTTATGGGCCATATTAGATCACATTCTGGCCTACCAGGACCTCTGCATCAGGGCAATCAATTGACTGATGCCTTGACAAAGCCTGCTATTTGTAATGTGGTAGTTGCTGAAACAGTCACTAAGGCTCAATCCTCTCATCAAATTCATCATCAAAATGCTACTGCTTTACGTTATCAGTTTCACTTACCCACAGAAACTGCTAGACAAATTGTTAAAAATTGCAAGGCCTGTCCTACCTTTGTTCCAGGTCCAGGAGAAGTAAATCCTCGAGGCTTGAAACCTAATGACTTGTGGCAGATAGATGTTATCCACCTCCTTAGTTTTGGGAAATTGTCATATTTACATATTTCTATAGATACATTTTCTCATGTTATCTTAGCCTCAGCAAGGAATGGAGAAGCTTACAAAGATGAGGAACAACATTTATTTTTCTGTTTTTCCCAGTTAGATATGCCTAAACAATTCAAAACAGGCAATGGACCTGCTTATACATGTAAATCTTTTCAACACTTTGTTCCCAATTTAACATCCCACATTCAACAGGAATTCCATATAATCCTCAAAGTCAAGCCATAGTTGAAAGTGCTCATCAAACTTTAAAAAATCAAATAACTAAATTACAAAAGGGGGAGTTTAAGTACAACTCTCCTCATCATATATTAAATCAAGCTATATTCGTTATCATTTAAACTTGGATTCCTCAGTCAATTCAGCTATGGCTAGACACTGGAACCTGGAATGAACCACTAAACCAATGATAAAATGGAAGAATCTTCTTACAGGAAAATGGAGAGGGTCTGATATTTTACTAACCAGTGGGAGAGGCTATTCTTCCATTTTCCCACAGGACGAGCCATTTCCCATTTGGATCCCTTATCAATGGGGGAGAAATCATTGATCCATCGGGCAGAGAGAGTGACCAGAATCAGCCCAATAAGGAGGGATAATTCTCGAAATACAGCTCGTGCAGATTGTCAGCAGGGGGAGATGTTCTCTATGCCTTTAAATGAGGATCTGCCCACAGAACAGACCACACCTCAGCAACCCAGTCTGGAACAGGAAGACTCTTTAGCCAGGCGGATGAGTTGACTCACCTTCCAGGATGACGACTTGCACCCTAGAATGACCAGAACAAGAAGAATGGCCCTCAGACGAAGTGCTCTTAGCATCCACCACTCCTTTTTACCGACTTGGGGTCAGCTGGAGTTCTTGGCAGAAGAACCTGGAGATATGCTGAATACTCAACACATTTCCATTAGACCGGTAACGTTCTTATCTTTGTTCATTTTCCTCATGAATCAGGTAGATCCAGCATCCTCTGGGGTGGTTATCAAGACTTACTGGATGTATGTGTCCAACCCTCCTACATTCCAGCCAGTTACTTGGGATAATGAGGTCATTAATTCTTCTCCGTCTCTCCCCAGTTAATTGGGGGACCTGAATTGTTTTATGCACAAACTAAACATGTCATTAATAACAACAATAAGCCAGGCTTGGTGGCTCAGCCTGTATTCCAGTACCTTTGGGAGGCTGAGGTGAGTGGACTGCCTGAGCCCGCAGGTTTGAGACCTGCCTGGGCAGTGAGACCTCATCTCTACAATAAATCAAAAAATCAACCTGGCATGGTAGCGCATGCCTGTAATTCCGGCTACTTGGAAGGCTGAGGCGGATGGATCACCAGAGCCCTGCAGATCGAGGGCTTTGAGTGAGGCAACAGAGTGAGACTCCAACCCCAAAAAATAAATAAATAAATAAAAATAAATAACAACAATACCTATGAAGGTAGTTCTTGTTCACCTCCTATGTTTTTAATGATAATTCTAACTTTAATTATTATAAGGAGTTTTGTCATATGTCTTCTCTCAAAACATTTCTTACTGATAGTCTGACACAGAGCAATCACAGAGAGAACTGGTGAATTGAAATGCTAATGCCTGGAGGAACGGATCCTAGTTCAGCCACAAAAACTTCACCACCATCCAATATGCCTGTTTGTTCTTTCAATAACACTGAAAAAGACTGGTTGCTTATTCAACATGATACCGGATATCCAAAGTAGAGAGACTGTATTTATAACTCTAAAGTGGACTATTTTATACCCCATGAAAGATTAACTATTAGTGACTGGGGTCTCAATCTACTACCATATACTACAAGGCTAAACGGGGAAGACCCCATCCATGCTATATGGCATACTAATGGATGGGTACCTCTAGCGTTAATGACTGTCATTAGAAACAAATTATTCAGCACCATTTGTGGAGAGCTGTTGCTGTCATCAAGACAGTTATTCTGTCCCAACCTCACAGGGGAGTTCAACACTATAAAATAAGAGCTTGCTTACAGTCTCCTTATGCATTCTTGCCTTGGAACGATTACCAATCATTGATCCTAAAACATCCGAATGATGTTTATAATTTGTCTGTAAAAAATGTGTATTAACTAATTCTTTAACTGATGCTTCTTATAGGGATTTGTTATTCTCAGATCGCCTCCTTACTTAATGATTCCATTGCATTTGTCATCTCATTGGTATGATGAATATGGTTTACAAACATTGTATGAGTTTAATGCTCTTTTAGGAAGACAAAATATTTTTGGCTACTTGGATTTTAGGAATTACAACATTGATAACTATTGCTACTTCAGTAACAGTATCAGCTGTAGCACTACCTAAGGAAGTTCGTACAGCTACCTTTGCTGATCAGTTATCTAAAAATACTTCTATTGCATTACATTAGCTACTCAGGAGATTATATATGGAAAGTTAGAAAGCAAAGTTAATGCTTTGGAAGAGGCAGTTTTAGCAGTAGGGCAAGAGCTTGTGATTTTAAAGATAAAATTCACTCACCGATGTCACTCTGAGTTTAAGTGGATTTGCCTCACTCCTTTGGGGGTAAATCAGTCTGTCCACTCTTAGGAAAAAATAAGAAATAATATTCTTGGAATTTGGAGTCATTTGGACTTGAGTATAGACCTTTCTAAATTACATCAAGAGATACAGGATATAACTATGGTTGAAAAGCAATTTTGGTACTCTGAATTGGCTAGTTACGTATTTAATAACTTCTCATTATTTGTCAACCAAAAGTCATTGATGTCTATACTCATTAATGTGTGAATTTGCGGGACAGTAATTCTTGCGTTGCTATGCCTGCTTCCAATTATTTTCAAAGTGCTGAAGAAAAGTGTTACTCAGCTCAACACTGAGTTCCATGGGTTCCTGCTAAAAAATAAAAAAGGGGCAGATGTTGGGAGCCGGCCACAGAGCCCCACCTGAACGTTAGGGATCAAGGTGGGCTGTGGAGCCTGAGACCACTAGGAATGTGTTCAGGAGCTGTTGACCCATTCCCTCCTCCTTTTTTTTTGCCATTTAGTATGTCTCATTAGAAGGAACTTTGATGATCTAGGCATGAAGCTCTGAGAGTATGACAGGCATAGCTTACTTTAGGAGTCCATTGTTCCTGTTTCTCACAGACTGCAGATTCAGCTTTAAACTTAACACAGTTCAAACTCAGGTCACATTTGGGAGCCTTATATCCGGTACAAGCTTTTTTATAAGATTTAAAAGTGTATTTGTAAAATTAGTGTATACATGTGGAGAGCTGTTTTCAGCTTTAGATGGTACAGATGATTATCTAGAGTTACCAGAAATGGCCCAGCACGAACTTTGGACTGGGCCACATTCCTAAGGGCTCAGAGTGTACTTTGGACTGGGCTGCATACATTTAAACCTGTTTAAGCTACAGTTAGTGTAGAGTTTTTCTACTTATTATAGAAATTGAATTTCTTTTATTCATAGAAAGTATTGTAGAGTAAGTTTTACTACGTCAGTGAATTATGTAAGTTCAAGCATGATCAAACATGATGTTTTGAGGTTTAATAAGAATACAACTAACTTTAGAAATTTCATTGTTTCTATTTTCTACATTTGTGGTTTTGGTTTTAATAAAATTTACAGTATATATTTGGGTTTTATTTTAGAAGTTTTATTGCTGAATATCAGCTTTAAATATTAGGATTAGGAGTTAGAAACTTTTATAGAAGTTAAAATAGATATATAGGATTTTAGAACGGTCATTTTGTTAAGAGATTGTAATCAATTGTTCCTAGAAACGGTCCAGCATGATCTTTCAACTGGGCCACATTCTTTAGGAACTGGTTTGGGCTACAATTAAGAGTTTCTATACTGTGTAGAATTAGCATAAAATAGAAAGGAATAAAGATTTAAGTTGGTCATTAGGTGTTGTGTATGCATAAGTTTTAAAAGTTATTGATTATTAGAATATTATGATAAGAGAATTGTTGATTGCTTTTGAGGAATATTAAACAAGCATGAGGAACAGTGAGATAATTTTGGAATCATCCTTCCTCATGCTTGAGGAAACACCTGGTGGGTGGGGGATGTCCCTCCCCCACCTGGCTTTGTGTTCACGTGAATGTCTTGTGATTTAACCTGTGAAAATTTGGGATAAAAGACTGACAGTTTGTCCCATTAAATGGCTTCTGCACTAGACAAAGTCCAGTCTCTTTCTTTCTCCCCCTGTCTCTTTTTTTTTTTGAGTTGGAGTCTCACTCTGTCACCCAGACTGGAGTGCAGTGGCCGCCTCCGGCCACCACAACCTTGACCTGCTGGGCTCTGGCAATCTTTCCGCCTCAGCCTTCCGAGTAGCCAGAATTACAGGCATGCACTACCATGCCCAGCTGATTTTTTTGATTTATTGTAG
>NW_007260075.1:80079-198421 GCF_000164805.1 Carlito syrichta
TTCAGGCAATCCACTCACCTCAGCCTCCCAAAGGCACGGGATTACAGGCTGAGCCACTGAGCCCAGCTCCCCCTGTCTCTTTCTTTCTCCAGAATAATCACCAATGCCAACACACCTCCCAGGGACCCCCTAAACCTCTCTGCAGGGGCAGGCACCTCGAAAGGGGTGGTGGTGTTGCTGAATATTATTTGGAGTCAGAATGCCCCTCTTTTACCCAGTCCAGAGAACAGGGGCACACTCATGTCCACCATGGACTTCAGCTACCTGGCTCAGGTGATCCTCTTGCTTGGGCCCACCAAGTGGCTGGAACCACAGGCATCTGCCACCATGCCAGGCTAATATTTTGATTTATAGTTGATGGCCAAGGCAAGGTCTTGTCTCGGGTCCAGAGATGGTGTTGAACCCACAGGTTCAGGCCATTCACTCACCTGTGCCTCTGAAAGGCTGGGATGCCAGGCTGAGCCTCTGAACCTGGCCTGTGGTTGTGGTGATGGTGGTTGGTGTTAATATTCTAACATGGCCACCACAACCAACACTGGCTGGGCTCCAGTGATCCTCCCACCACTGCCTCCCATGTGGTTGGAATGACAAGCATGTGGTACCACGCTTGTCTCATTTTTTTGGTTTCTTGTAGAGACGAACTTTCGCCAAGGTGACTGGGCTGGGCTCAAACCTGGGTCTCAGGCCATCCTCTCGCCTTGACCTCCCAGAGCATGGGAATGACAGGTGTGAGCCCCCACACATGGCCTCCACACCCCTCTTGGAACACCACTGTGACATCTGTTCCTTTCTGATGACCTGGAATCCAGAGAGGGTGGCCAGTATCACCTGCTGAGCCCTCCCCAGAGGGAGTGCCTGGCACAGGGCTGTGGCTCTGCCATGGCATCCACTCTCCACCTGCCGCGTTCCCCAGGGTTGATCCACCCACTCCTCCTAGGGTCCAAATCGGGGAAAGGGAGTGGATGACTCTTAAAACTTTGGGAGGGTGGGATGGCCAGGTGACTCACGCCTGTCTCCTGGCACTCAGGGAGATCGAGACGGGAAGATAGCCGGATACCAGGAAATTGAGACCAGGCTGGAAACCATAGCAAGTCCCCACCTCGACCTGAAGCAAAACCCAGGAAACCTTGGGTGAGGACATGCCTCACTGGGAGGATCTCCTCAGGTCCAAAGTTCAAGATCAAGCTGGTAGACCAGGATGTTGACCAAATGGAATGTCTGTAATTGCAGCAGTTTCTGAGGCCCTGGCCAAGAAGATGGTCCAATTTGGGAGGTTTGAGAGGAGTCTTGGCAACCTAGTGAGAAAAGAAAAGAAAGAATGAAAGAATGAATGAAAGAAAGAAAGAAGAACGGAAGGAAGAAATCCATTCTCCTGCAATCCTTCTGCCCTCAGTCCTTCCCATTCACCCCCCCAACATGTGAAGGTCCCCCAAGCTTGGAACCTTTCAGTACCAATCCCCCAGTGGCTGCCCCTGCTTTGGTGCAGAAATTCCTGAGACTCCCTGGTCAGGTTCCTGCTAGCTCTCCTCTTTGATGTGAGAAAATGTGCCCCAGGCAGGCTGGCCCCTGACTCGGCAACGAGGACCTTCCACAAAGAAATGGCAGAATCACATCTGTCACCCAGGGACATTTATTCACCCCCAGACTCATTTTCTCTGGCTCCAAATCCTGTCGCCATTTGAATACACCAGGTGCAGTTGAGAATTTGTGCATGATACTGATGTTTTTGGGAGACAGGGTCTGGCTCTGTGGCCACTGCTGGGGCCGGGGACACAACCTTCGTTCTCCACCAGCTTTGCAATTCCTGGCTCTGGTGATTCTCCTTTGTCAGCCTTTCGAGTGGCCGGGACTACCATGACCCCAGACCACCTGTTTGAATGGTTGCAGAGACAGGGTCGCCCTGCATAGCCCTGGGGGAACTTGAACTCCTGGACTCCAGCCATCTACCTGCCTTGGCCCTCCAGAATGCTGGGAATCCAGGCATGGGCCACCACCTCCAGCCTTCTGGTTCATTTTCACAAAGGATCGAGACTGGGCTCTAGGGCTCAGCCTCGTCATCACAGTGAATTGGAGGAAAGGCCAGTGGCTGGCCCGAGCCCGCAGGTCCAAGATGCACCTGGACAACATGGTGAGAACTCATCTCTACGCTCCATCCCAAATGAGCTGGGCATGGTGGTACATCACTGTCATTCCAGCTCCTCAGAAGTCTGGGGTAGAAGGCTCGCAAGAGCCCCATGGGACGAGGTTGCAGTGCTGGGAGCAAGCCACAGCCCTCCAACCTGGGCGATGGAGTGCAAATCTGACTCAAAAAAAGGAAAGAAAAGAAGACTTTCCATTGGTGAATGGAGTTGTGATCATTGTGAATAGACAGAAATTTTGGGGGAAGGAGGCCTCAACCTTGGGCCTAGATTTCCTGATGATGGTGATCAGCAGACAATTGGACTGTGACTTTGGGAGGCTGAGATGGGGGACTGTTGGAGCCCAAAAGTTCAGGACCAGTCTGGGCCACATAACGAGACCTCATCACTCCCTGGAACACCAACATTGGAGGCGAGCGTGGTGGTACCCGTGGTCCCAGCTACATGTAATGCAGTGGCCTCCATCCCGGCATGTTCCTTTGTATCACTCCCACTGACAGAACCTGTGAATCCAAGCTGGGCACTGTGTCTCATGGTGATCAGCCATGTGCCTTGGGAGACCAAGGCAGGTGGCTGCCTGAGCCCAGGTGTCAGAGACCAGCCTGTGAGAAGGGGCCAGACCTCATCTTGGTGATAGGTCCCCAAAATCGAGTCAGGCTTGATGGCCCACGGCTTGAGTCCTGCCTGCTCAGGGGTGAGGAAAGAGGAATGCCTGAGCCATGAAGGTCGAGGCCCCAGGTGCCACGATCATGGTGCTGCACACCAGTCTGGCAGATAGAGACTCCAGTGAAAACAAGATGCATCCCATGTATATCACAACAGGTGTCCGTGGGTCCACAGGGAATTGTCTGCATGGGAGGGGGACAATGGAGTGATCAGGAGAAGAAGGGGCCCTTCCCTCGCCCAAAGGTGGTAAACAGGTCTACCGGAACCTGGGCTGGCTGCAGGGTTGCTGGACCACATTTGGATGGCTATGTGCCTGACTGCCACCCTAACTTGGGGCAATCTCTTCCGTGAGCTCAAACGTGACATTACCATGGGACACGAGTGTGGATGGTGGAGGCAGGCCTTCTGTGATGCATGCCTGAAGGCACTGGACAGACGTGCCCAGTGGCCACCTTTGAAACCTCCCATGATCGACAGGCAGGAAAGTGCCTCTTCATGTCCCAGTCCTGAGGGTGGCTCCTCGTGCTGTGTGGCAGGGGTGGTGGTGGTGTTGGTTGTGGTGATTTTTATTCTTTGAAGTCAGAATTCCATACAAACGGCTACCGTGGAATTCACCTGTCATGCTCAGGTGATCCTCCCACCTCAGCCCCTAGAGTGTATGGATCCACAGGCTTTCACCACCATGCCTGGCTAATATTTGGATTTAATTTTGATGCCTGTGATGAAGTCTCACCCAGTGTCTCAGCCTGTCTCGAAACTGCAGGCTGAGGTTCTCCACTTTCCTTGGCCTCCAAAGGGCCAGGATTCCAGGCTGAGCCCTGGAGCCTGGCCTGTGGTTGAGGAGGTGGTGGTTTGTATTATTATTCTGATTCAGAGTCCTGCTCTGTCACCCAAGCCAGATAGCAGGTGCCCACTCTCGGCCACTGTGGACTCCACTGATGGGACTCCGGCAATCCTTCTGCCATGGCCATCTGAGTGGCCAGAATGACAGGCATGCATCACCATGCTCAGCTCATTTTGTTGGTTTACTGTAGAGATGAGGTCTCGCCAAGGTGCCGGGGCTGGTCTCAAACCTGTGGGCTCAGACGGTCCTCTCACCGTGGCCTCCAAAAGGGCCGTTGTGACAGGCCTGATCACCCACACCTGGCATTCATATCCCCTCTAGGTCTCACCACAAGGCCCACTCCCTTCAGAAGACCAGGGACCTGGAGAGGGCAGTCTGAGTTGCCTGAGTGAGTGCCTGGCACAGGGGCGTGTCTCTGCTGGGGTGACCACCCCTCTGCCACTTCATTCTACAGGGTGGACTCACTGGCTCCTCCCAGGTGATGCCTTGTGGAAAGGGAGGGTGTGATTTTCCAACCGTCTGGTGTAACTGGGCCAGCTGGATGACTCTGCACTTGGGGAGGCCGAGAGGGGACAATGACAGAGGCCTGGTACCTGAGACCAGGCTCTACACCATAGCAAGCCCCCATCATGACCCCAAGCAAAACCCAAAATACCTTGCATGAGGGCAGTCCTCGGCAGGAGGATCGCCTTAATCCCAGAGTTCAAGACTGGGATGTCAACCAAATGGAAAGCAACTGTGATGTCAGCAGTTTGGGAAACCCTGGCCAAGAGGCTGGTCCGAGTTGGGCAGTCTGAGAGTAGCCTGGGCAACCTAGTGAGGAAAGAAAAGAAAGAAAAAAAAGAGCCAGGCTTGGTGGTTCAGTCTGTAATCCTGCACTTTGGGAAGCTGAGTTGAATGGATTGCCTGAGACAGCGGGTGCGAGACCCGCCTGGGTAACTTGGCGATACCTTCTCTCTACAATAAAACAAAAACATTAGACGGGTGCGGTAGCGTGTGTCTGTAGTTCCAGTTACTTGGAAGGCTGAGGCGGAAAGATTGCCAGAGCCCCACAGGTCGAGGCTGCGGTGGCCAAGAGCAGCCACTGCACTCCAATCTGGGTGACAGAGTGAGACTCCAACTCAAAAAAAAAAAAGGAAAGAAAAGAAAGAAAGAAACCCATTCTCCTGCAAACCTTCTGTACTCAGTGCTTTCTCCCCACGCATGTGAGGGTACCCTAATCTCAGCATCTTCCAGACCCAACCCCCCCAATGGCTGCCCCTGCTTTGATGCGGGAGTTCTCATGACTCCCTTTCCGGGTTCCTGGCAGCTCTCCTCTCCGAAGTGAGAAATGTGCCCCAGGAAGGCCAACCCTCTGAATGGGCAAAGAGGACCATTCACGAAAAAAGACCAGGGACACATCCCTCACCCAGGGACATTTCTTCCCCCCAAATCTATTTTTCCTGGCTCAAAATCTAGTCGCCCTTGGAACACACCATGCACAGTTGAGAACTTGTGTACGATTCTGATATTTTTGGAGAAATAATCTGTCTCTGTGGCCCAGGTTGGGTCCCAGGGATATGACCGTTGTTCACTGCCAGCCTCAAAATCGTGAGCTCTGGAGAACCTCTAGCCTCCCGAGTGACTGGGATGACAGGCACCATGATCCCAGTTCCCCTGTTTGGATGGCTGCAGAGATGGGGTATCCATTCATGGCCCAGGCTGGCCTTGAGCACCTGGGCTCCAGCCATTCTTCAGCCTCGGCCTCCCAGTGTACTGGGATTCCAGCTGTGGGCCACCATGTCAGAACATCTGGTTCATTTTCAACGAAGGTTTGAGGCTGGGCTCTGGGGATCAGCTTCATTATTCCAGCATATGGGGAGGCTGAGGCCAGTGGTCGGCCCGAGCCCACAGCTCAGAGACTTGCCCAGGCAACTTGGTGAGACCTCATCTCTACCCTTCATCCCAAATGAGCCTCAGGTCGTCCAATCGCCTGGTCATCCGAATGGCTGGGATTCCAGGTTGTGCCCCTGAGCCCAGCCTGTGCTTGTGGTGATGGTCGTGCTTGGTATTATTATTCTGAGTCGGAGTCCCACTCTGTCACCCAGGCCAGAGTGCAGAGGCCTGCTATCAGCCACCTCAACATCCACCGCCAGGACTCCAGCAATCCTTCTGCCATGGCCTCCTGAGTGTACAGAACAACAGGCATACACCACCATGCTCAGCTCATTTTTTGACTTGTAGAGATGAGCTCTCACCACGGTGCCTGGGCTGGGCTCAAAACTGGGGGCTCAGGCCATCCTCTCACCTCACTCTCCCAGAGTGCTTGGATGACAGGCGTGAGCCTTCAAGCCTGGCCTCCACAACCCTCTCAGGGTCCAAACGTGAGACCAGCTCCCATCCAACAACTTGGGATCCCAGAGAGGACATCTAGAGTTGCTCTCCAAACCACCCCGGGGGAGTGACTGGTGAAGGGGTGTGTCTGTGAGGACACCAACATCACCACCCAGCTGTTCCCCAGGGAAGACCTGCCTTGGGGAAAGGGAGGGTGTGACTCTCAAACCCTTGGTGGGGGGGGCGAGGACAGCTGGGCAACTCTCGGCTGTCTCCTTGAAAGTTGAGGAGGCTAAGAAAGAAAGATGACTAGAGCCCAGGATATCGAGACCACTCTGGACAACATAGCAAGCCCCCACCTTGACCACAAGCAAAACTCAGAAAACCTTGGGTGAGGGCAGGCCTTGGCAGGCAGATTGCCACCAGCCCGTAGTTCCAGACCAGGCAGGAAGATCAGTAAGTCGACCAAATGGAAGGCCTGGGATTGCCACAGATTGAGAAGACTAGGAAGTGAGGATGGCCTGAGTTGGGTGATTTGAGTTCAGCCTGAGTAACCTAGTGAGGAAAGAAAAGAAAGTAAGTAAGAAAAAAAGAAAGGAAGGAAGGAAGGAAGGAAGGAAGGAAGGAAGGAAGGAAGGAAGGAAGGAAGAAAAATGAAAGAAAGAAATTCATTCTTCTGCAAACATTCTGCCCTCAGTTCTTTCCCCTCAGCCCTCTCACATGGGAGTGTCCACCAAGCTTGGCACCTTCCAGCCCCAAATCCCCCCCAGTTCCCGTCCTAGCATTGGTGTGGGAATTCCCTAGGCTCCCTGGCTGGGTTCATGCCGGCTCTCCTCTCCAAGGTCAGAAATGTGCCCTTGGCAGTCTGACCCTCCAACTCGCCAATGAGGACATTGCATCAAAAAAGACAAGGATCACATCCAGCACTCGTGGACATTTCTTCCCCCAATCTAATTTTTTCCTGGATCTAAAGCCAGTTGCCCTGTGAAAAAAACAAGCACAGTTGAGAATCTGTATGATTCTGATGTTTTTGGAGACAGGGATTGGCTCTGTGGCCAAGCCTAGTGTCCGGGGACATGACCATCGTTCACCACCAGCCTTGAAATTGCAGGTTTTGTTGATACTCCCACCTCAGGCTCCAGAGTGGTCAAGACGATGGGTACCTTGACACCAGATCCCTGTTTATATGACTGTGGAAATGGGGTCTCCCTATGTGGCCTGGGCTGGCCTTAGGCTCCTGGGTCCCAGCCATCATCCTGCTTTGGGCTCCAAGAGAATTGGGATTCCATGCACGGGCTGCCATGGCAGGAATACTGATTCGTGTTGGATGAAGGATCAAGGCCAGGCTCAGGGGCTCAGCTTTGTCATTCCAGCACTTTTGGAGGCCAAGACCAGCAGCTGACCCGAGCCCACTGACCGAGACCTGCCCCTGCAACTTGGTGAGACATCATTTATACATTCCATCACAAATGATCCAGGCATGGTGTCACATGCCTGTCATTCCAGCACTTTTGGAGGCCAAGACCAGCAGCTGACCTGAACCCACTGGCCGAGACCTGCCCCTGCAACTTGGTGAGACATCATTTATACATTCCATCACAAATGATCCAGGCATGGTGTCGCATGCCTGTCATTCCGGTTCCTTGAAAGGCCATGGAAAGGCTTGCTGGAGCCCAGCAGGCTGCTCCTGCAGTGTCCGGGAGAGAGCCACTGACCTCCAGCCTGGCTGAAGGAGTGAGACTCCAACTCAACGAAAAAAAGGAAGAAAAAGAAGAGCATCCATTTGTGTATGGAGTTCGGATCATCATGAACAGACAGAGAGCATTTGGGAAGGAGGCTTCAGATTGGACCTAGAGTTCCTGAAAGATGGTAGATTGGCAGACAATCATGCTGTGGCTTATGGAGGCCAAGGTGGGGGACCACAGGGGATTGAGTTTCGAGACCAGCCTTGATGACATAGCGAGACCTTGTCACTAACTAGAATACAAACAGTGGAATCACACGTGAGGCTCCCATAATTCCAGCTACATGCAATGTAGTGGCCTCAGTCCCGGGCCATTCCTTTACGTTGACCCCACTAACATTAAGTGCAAGTCCAGGCCAGGTACTGTTGCTCACGGCTTTCAGCCCCATGTCCTGGGAGGCTGAGGTGGGAGTCTGTCTGAGCCCAGGGTTCGGAGACGAGCCCAGGCAAAGTGACCAGAACTTGTCTCAGTGAGAGGTTCCCAACATGGAATCTGTTCTGGTGGTCTCCAGTATCCCAGCTGCTTGTGGGCTGAGGTGTGAGGACAGCCTAAGCCCTGCAGGTCGAGGCCCCGGGAACCACGATCGTGCAACTGTGTCCCAGACCAGCCAACTGAGTCTATGGTGGCAAATAAGACACCTCCCATGTGAGTCATGATGGGATCCACAGCTCCCCAAGGAAAGGTTCATGTGAGCGTGGGACGATGGGGAGATCAGGAGAGGAAGGAGTTCTCCTCCCACCTGAAGGCGTCCACAACCTGGGCTGGCTGTGGCATTGCAAGACTGTCTTAAACTTTCTGTGTCCAATGTCCGACCTAACTTGGGACCATCTCTTCCGTGAGCTTACACGTATCTTTGCTGGGCAACATGATTGTGGATGGTGGAGTCAGTCCTTCTGGGACACAAGGCCAAAGGCATTGGATGGATGTGACCACTAGCCACCTTTGAAACCTCCCATGAGCAACAGGCTGGAAAGTTGCTTTTCCTCTCCCATCCCTGTGGGTGCCATCTCGTGCTGAGTGGCAGGGTTGGTGGTGGGGGTGGTGATGATTATTATTATTTGAAGTCAGAATCCCATGCTGTCACTCAAGTGGGAGTGTAGGGGCAAGCTTACTGCCTCCGTGGATTACACCTGTCAGGCTCAGGTTATCCTCCCTCCTCGGACCTCAATTGGCTGAAAACACAGGCCTGCCCCACCATGCCTGGCTAATCTTGGATTTATTTTTGATGGTGGATATAAGGTCTTGCCCCATGGTCAGGCTGCTGTTGAACCCACAGCCTCAGGTCATCCACTCACTGGTCATCCAAAGGTCTGTGATCCCAGGCTGTACCCCTGATCCTGGCTTGTGATTGTGGTGGTGGTGCTTGGTATTATTATTCTGAGTCATAGTCCTGCTCTGTCACCCAGGTCAGTGCACCGAGGACTGTTATCAGCCACCTCCACCACTGGGACTCCAACCATCCTTCTGCCATGGCCTTCTGAGTGTATAGAATGAGAGGCATGCACGACCACACTTAGCTCATTTTGTGGCTTCTTGTAGAGATAAGGTTTCACCACGGTGCCCAGGCTGGACTCGAACCTGGGGTCTCATGCCATCCTCTCACTTTGGCCTCCCAAAGTGCTCTGATGACAGGCGTTAGCCCCCTTGCCCGGCCACCACAACCCTCTCAGGGTCCAAACGCGAGGCCAGCTCCCTTCTGATGACCCATGACGCTGGAGGGGTCATCTGAAGTCAATCTCTGAATACCCCAAGTGAAGCACCTGGCACAGGGGCGTGTCTCTGCAGGTATGCCCAGACCACCACCTACTTGTTCCCCAGGGTAGTCTTGCTCTTTCCTCCCAGGGCCACCTTGGGGAAAGGGAAGGAGTGACTCTCAAACCTTCAGAAGTCGTAAACAGTCGAGCAAATCACGGCTGTCTCCTTGGCACTTGACGAGGCTAAGACAGGAAGATGGCTGGAGCCCAGGACCTTGAGACCAGTTTGGACACCATGGAAGCCCCCATCTGGACCGCAAGCAAAACCCAGAAAACCTTGGGTGAGGGCAGGTCTCGGCAGGCAGATCATAATCAGCCCATAGTTCAAAACCAGGCAAGACCAGGATGTTGACCAAATGGAAAGCCTGTGATGGCAGCAATTTGAGAGGATCAGGCCAAGAGGATGGCCCGAATTGGATGGCTTGAGAGCAGCCTGGACAACCTAGTGAGGAAAGAGAAAGAAAGAAAGAAAGAAAGAAAGAAAGAAAGAAAGAAAGAAAGAAAGGAAGGAAGGAAGGAAGGAAGGAAGGAAGGAAGGAAGAAAGAAAGAAAGAAAGAAAGAAAGAAAGAAAGAAAGAAAGAAAGAAAGAAAGAAAGAAAGAAAGAAAGAAACTCATTCTCCTGTAAACCTGCCCTCAGTTCTTCCTCCCCACCCCCTCACATGGGAGGGTCCACCAAGCTTCTCACCTTCCAGCCCCAAATCCTCTCCAGTTCTTGTCCTCGAATAAGTGTGGGAATTCCTTTGGCTCCCTGGCCAGGTTTATGCCGGCTTTCCTTTCTTAGGTCAGAAATGTGCCCCTGGCAGTCTGACCCTCTGACTCGGCAACAAGGACCTTCTGCCACAAAAGCCCATGGACACATCCATTACCCGTGCACATTTCTTCCCCCCAATCTGATTTTTTCCTGGCTCTATAGCCAGTCGCCCTGTAAAAAAAAACACATGCAGTTGAGAATCTGTATATAATTTTGATGTTTTTGGAGACAGGATATAGCTCTGTGGTTCAAGCTGGCACCCGGAGACATGACCCTCATTCACTGCCAGCCTTGAAATCTTGGGCTCTGTCAATCTGCCACCTCAGGCCCCAGAGAGGCCGAGACAACAGGCACCTTTACACCAGACCACCTGTTTGGATGGCTGCAGAGATGTGGGTCTCCCTGTGTGCCCCGACCTGGCATTGGGCTCCTGGGCTCCAGCCATCCTCCCACCTCGGGCTCCCAGAGAATTGGGATTCCACATGTGAGCAGCCACACCAGGCATGCTGGTTCATTTTGGATGAAGGATCGAGGCTGGGCTTGGGGGTTCAGCTTCATCATCCCAGCACTTTGGAAGCCCAGACAAGAGGCCGGCCCGAACCCTCTGGTCAAGACCTGCGCCCGCAACTTGGCAAGACCTCGTTTATACATTCCATCCCAAATGATCCGGGCATGGTGTCACATGCCTGTCATTCCGGCTCCTTGAAAGGCCATGGAAAGGCTCACCGGAGCATGAAAATCCACAGCAGCAGTGTCCGGGAGTGAACCACCATCCTCCAGCCTGGCTGACAGAATGAGACTTCGACTCTACAAAAAAAACGAATAAAGGAAAAAAAAGAAGAGCATCCATTTGTGTATGGAGTAGGGATCATCGTGAACAGACAGAGAACATTTGGGAAGGAGGCCCCAGATTGGGCCTAGAGTTCCTGAAAAATGGTGGATAGGCAGACAATCGTGCTGTGGCTTATGGCGGCCAAGGTGGGGAAGCTTGAGATTGGGGTTTCAAGACCAGCTTTGTCAATGTAGCGAGACCTCATCGCTAACTGGAATCCAAAGAGGGGGGTTGCGTATGGTGGCACCCACAGTCCTGGCTACATGGATTGCAGTGGCTTCGGTCCTGTGGCATTCCTTTGCCTAGGCTCCACTGACAGTATGTGTGAATCCAGGCCAGGCACTGTTGCAAATGGCCATCAGCCCCATGCCCTGGGAGGTTGAGGCAGGAGTCTGCCTGAGCCCAGGGTTTGGAGACAAGCCCAGATGAAGTGACCAGACCTTGTCTCAGTGAGAGGTCTCCAAACTCGAGTCTGGCGTGTTAGTCCCCAGAGCCCTGGCTGCTCGGGAGCTGAAGGGGAGGACTGCCTTAACCTCACAGGTCGAGGTTCCAGGATCCATGATCATACTGCCATGTCCCAGATTGTCTGATGGAGACTCTGGTGACAAAAATGATGCCTCCATATGCGTCACAACTTGCGTCCATGGCACTGCAGGAAATGGCCACGTGGTCTGTAGAAAATGGGGAGATCAGGATAGGAAGGGGCCCTCTACATGCCCGAAGTTGGCAGACAGGGCAACAGGAACCTGGAATGGCCATGGAATTGCTGGACTACCTTGAACAATTGTTACCTGATGGTGGCCCTAGCTCAGGGCCATCTGTTCCGTGAGCTCACATGCATTTTGTTGTGGGACACAAATGTGGACAGTGGAGGCCAGCCTTCTGGGGCACATGGCTGAAGGTGAGGGATGGACCTGCCTGGTGGCCACCTTTGAAACCTCCCACAAATGACAGTTTAGAAAGTGCCTTTTCTTCTCCCTTCCCTGAGGGTGTCTCTTTATGCTGGGTGGCAGGAATGGTGGTGGTGGTGATTATTATTATTTGGAGTCAGAATCCCACTCTGTCACACAGTTCAGAGTGCAGAGGCATGCTCACTGCCTCTTCATACTCCAGCTGACGGACTCAGGAGATCCTCCCGCCTTAGACACCAAGTGGCTGGAACCACAGGCCTGCGCCACCATGCTAGACTCATCTTTAGATTTATTTTGAATGGTGACATTGAGGTTTTTCCCCATGTCCCCAGCTGCTGTCGATCACACAGCCTCAGGCCGTCCACTTGCCCGGGCATCTGAAGGGACAGGATGACAGGCTGAGCACCTGAGCCCTGCTTGTGGTTGTAGTGGTGGTGGTGGTGGTTGGTATTTTTATTCTGAGTCGGAATCCCGCTCTGTTGCCCAGTCTGGAATTAAGTGTCCCATTCTCGACCTCCGTGGCCTCCACCACCTGGGTTCTGGTGATCCTCCCTCCCCACCCTCCCAAGTGGCCAGAATGACGGCGCATGCCACCATACCCAGCTAATATTTTGGCTTCTTGTAGAGACAAGGTCTTGCCATGGTGCCCGGTCTGGTATCGAGCATGGGGGTTCATGTAATCCTTTTGCCTCAACCTCCCAGATGACCGGAATGACAGGTGTGAGTCCTTGCACCTGGCCTCCAAACCCCACTCAGGGCCCCACCAAGAGGTCCACTCACTTCCAATGACCTGGTGTCAGGAGCCAACCATAGAGGCCTTCATGTTGACAGGATCCAGAAAGCCAAAAACCCCAGGTTGCAGGGCAACTCTAGGCAGCTATTGACCCTGCTGCTACTACTCATCTTGTTATGTTTGCCTCGGTACCTGGAGAGTTGGGTGATGAAAAAAAATTGTAGTCCCTTAAAAGAATCTATTATTAGAAACAAGCAATGAGTGAAATGGAAATTTTTCTGCTGAGATATGACCCTCAATTTGAATTTCTCTGTCGCCACCCTTTTGGTGCTTTAACCTGCCACAAGATTAAAAACTGTGGGTGGAAATCTCCTAACCCTGGGAACCTTAGGTTGACTGTACGTCAGTGCTCTCCTTATCTCTCTCAGGGGACTATGGATGCAAATTATAAGCATCATGTTTGGCATCATAATAGGCTTATTAACTTCAGTTTTTTTTAAGTTGGTTTCTAATTAGAGAGCTTTGGGGATGTTGTTTTCATTTTGCTAATTGTGAAGTGTTATATAGATATTTATAACATAATGAAAAAATATTGTTGTGATGATTACAAGTGCTTTAATTTTAGGTGCGGCCATTTATGCAAGAAAACAGATGGATGGCCGTATAATTTGCAGTATACACAAACTTTTTGCATTTTAGAATAGATGATTAATATAGAAAGGTTGAAATAGTAGAATAGGCTTTGTAATAGTGTATAGAAAAAATAAAATGTTAGGAAACCATAAGTTAGTCATTAAGTTGCTAACAGTTTAGAGGGTTAGGGTGAATAATTACAAAAACACGTTGTGAAAAATTACTTGCTTTAAAGACTCTATCAGTGGATACATTGTCACAAATTTGAGGGAAGATAGACAGTATTTCATCACCATTAGAACAAACATCAAAAAAATAAAGACGTCTGAGTTTTAAGGTCAAACTGTATGTAACTTAAAGTATAAAAAAATTGAAAAGAAAAATAGACGGGCAGATGTCCTGCACAACATCAGAGTCAGTGTCGAAGTTTTCTCCCATGCTGACACCGTTCCTCCTTCAGGAAGCCCTGACCTGCTGGAGCGGGACCCTGGCAAGTGGTGCCCGAACAGGGACCTGAAAGTAAAGCCTTTATTTAATCTGAACAGATAAAACCTTGCCTAGGGTGCTGCAGACCCCTTGGTAGAGCAAAGCTAAGAAGGGTAAGCAGTTTTAAAGCCATGATATGAACATGGGTCAGAGTAAATTTAAAGACAAAAAAGTGTTCATAAGTATGTTGATGCATATGCACTCTAAAAGAGGAATTAAAACTTCCTCTACACGATTATCTTACTTTCTACATTTTGTGTAAGAACAGTGCCCCTGGTTCCCTGAAGAAGGCATCATTAGTTCAGAAACATAGACAAAGATTGGGGAAAAATTGAAAGTTTATTACATTCTCCATAATCTGGAACGAACTCCTGTAGACACTTTTGCATTATAGAAAATAATTAGAGATGCCTTATATCCACAACAAGAGATTGATAAAATGACTATTAGAGTAAAAGTGGAACCAGGTGAAAGAACTCCCTTACTAATTCCTGTTCCTTCTTAGGCAATGTTAGCCACTGCCCCTGTTGATGATGATCCTCTACCCCTGAGGATAAGGAAAAGCTTGAAAGAAGAAGCAGCTGGGTATCATGAATCAAAATATCCAGATAATTTAAATTTGCACCTTGGGGTCAAAAGACCTCTGGCAAATGGCACCAGCGGGGAGGAATTTTTATTTGTGACCATCTTGATTGAAGAGGAGAAAATTGTCTTTCTATATTGATTCTTGTTATATAAAAGGGTTGTTGTCTCATATTTTAAAAAGCCACCATTCCTGTTAATAAGGCAACTATTCTTGATTTACTTATCCAATTACAGCAACTAATAATTGTTAGAAACCAATCATTTTTCATAGGTCATATTAGATTTCATTCAGGACTCCCTGGACCTTTACATCAAGATAATCAGTGAGCAGATGCCTTGACATAATTGGTCATGTGCCCTGCCCTCTCCTTGTAGGTTCTTTAGTCAATCAAGCTCAGCAATACCATAAAATTCATCACCAAAACGCTGAGTCTTTAAGGCACCAGTTTCACATTCCAAGAGAAATGGCTAGACAAATCATAAAAAATTGTACTTCGTGTCCTACTCCTAATAACTCACTTCCCTCAGGAGTTAATCCCCACAGACAAAACCCTAATGTTTTGTGGCAAATGTATGTTACTCATTTCCAAAGTTTTGGAAAATTGTCATTTCTACATGTGCAGTGGATACATTTTCCCATGTAATTTTAGCCTCGCCCAGAACTGGGGAAGCCTATAAAGATGTAGTCCAACATTTAGTCCCTTGTTTTCTACAGTTGTGTATTCCTATACAATTAAAAACTGATAATGCTCCTGCTTATGCATCAAAAGCTTTTCAGTCGTTTTGTACCCGGTTTGGCATCTCTCATTCTACAGGATTTCTGTATAATCCCCAAGGTCAAGCTATAGTCAGAAGAGCACATCAAACATTAAAAAATCAAATAAGTAAATTGCAAGAAGTGGAATTCAGATATAGTTCTCACCATAATATCGTAAATCATGCTATATTTGTAGTTAATCATCTCAATTTGGACTCTCAAGCACATTCAGCGATGATAAGACATTGGAGCCCTGATTATACTGTTAAACCGATGGTAAAATGGAAAGATCTTCTTACAGGACAAAGGAAGGGGTCTGATGTCCTTTTAACATGCGGGACAGGAAATGCTTGTTGTTTTCCCCAGGACTTACCCTAACGTATTTTGGTACAGGATCATCAAATTAGACATGTCCAACCCCCACCCTCATCGAGTTACAGCCAGACGACACACCATCAATCTGAATAGAATGCAGATGTTGAAGAGAAGGTGTTGATGCCAAAGTTGAAATGTCTCACCATTCAACAACCACTTCCACCTCCACCAACTCGACTGAAGATATCTCATCATTTGTCATCTCCTACTCCTCATCCCAGACATTACCATCGAATTTTTTCGACGGGACAGTGCAGATCGCCCACATGGGGGCAAATCAAGGTGCTCAACCATGATTCTGAGGATCTGGTTTGCTCTCAAAAACACTTCTCTCACTCCCTCTACTGTTTTTGTTGCTATGCTGACCATTATAGTGTACCAGGTGGGTTGTATTTATTCAGGAAAATCTTATTGGGCTTATATCCCAAATACTCCAGTGTTCAAGCCTGTTACATGGGATGCTAAGATTATTACTGTTTTTACTAATCATTCCTCTTTCTTAGGAGGCCCCACTCTTTTTTCATCACAAGTCAAAACTGTTATTAATCAAAATCTTTCTTTTGCAGGTTGTTCTACTTCTCCTCCAATATGATTTAGGTTACCTAAAAAATCGAACGGTCCCTTGATATTTCGGATTGTTTAAACTCACGTTTAAAAGCTATAGTAACTGATAGCCCATCTTTTCTTCCAAGAACCCAAATGACTGAGATAATATTATTGATACCTGGGGACCCTGTCCCTAAATTAGCGGCCAGGGTTCAGGAATAACAATCTGAGACCTGCAGATTGAGGCCCTAGGGACCACAATCATGCCACCGTTCACCATCCCGGTGATGGAGACTCTGGGCACAAAAAAGACACCACCCATATGCATCACAACTATCTTTCACGGCTCCCCAGAGAAAGGACTGTGTGGATGGAGGACGATGGAGTGATTGGGAGAGAAAGGGGCCCTCCCCCTGCCTGAAGGTGGCAAACAGGATGACCGTAACTTGGACTACCCTTGACATTGCCATACTGCCTTGATCGCGCTGTGCCTGATGCCCACACTAGTTTGGGTCCGTCTGCTCCATGAGCTCACACACGTCTTTGCCTTGGGACATGAACGTGGAGGGTAGATGCCAGCCTTCTGGGGCAAGTGGCTGAAGGCACAGGAAGGACATGCCCAGTGGCCACCTTTGAAACCTCCCATGAACAACAAGCCAGAAAATGCCTTTTCCTCTCCCATCCCTGAGGGTGACTCCTTGTGCTGGGTATCGGTGGGGGATGGTGGTGGTGGTAGTGATTACTATTATTTGGACTCAGAATCCTTCTCTGTAGCCCAGGTTAGAAGACAGGGTCACGCTAAAGGACACTGCAGACTCCACCTTCTGTGCTCATGCAGTCCTCCCTCCTCAGATCCCTGAGTGGCTGGAATCACAGACCTGCGCCACCACATCCGGCTAATGTTTGGATTTATTATTGATGGCAGGGATGAGTTCTTGCCCTGTATCCCAGGCTGATGTCAAAACTTCAGGCTCAGGTCATCCAATCGCCTGGGTCTCTGTAGGGCCGGGATGCCAGGCTGAGACCTTGAGTCAGACCTCTGGTTGTGGTGGTGGTGGTGCTTGGTATTATATTTCTCAGACTCACCCAGGCCGGAACACAGGGACCCAATCTCTGCCACCACAACCTCCACCAGAGGGCCACTGGTGATCCTTGCCCCACGGCCTCCCGAGTGGCCGGATGACAGGTGTGCATCACCATGCTCGGCTCATTTTTTTGTCTTCTTGTGGAGACACTGTCTTGACAAGTTCCCTGTGCTGGTCTTGAATGCGGGTCTCAGATCTTTCAGAGTGCCTCGGCCTCCCAGAGTGCCAGGATGAGGGTGTGAGCCTCTGCGCCTGGCCTACACACTTTTCTTGGGGCCCAACCACGAGGTCCACTCCCTTCCTACAGCTCGGGACACCAGAGAATTAGACCGTAGTCACCCACTGAGCCCTCCCATGGGAGAGCCCCTGGTGCAGGGGCGTGTCTGAACCTGGGTGCCATCACTCCACTGACCTCATTCCCTAGGTTCAATCCCCTCCCTCCTCTCAGGGACCACCATGGGGAAAGGGAGGGCTTTACTCTCAAATCTACATGGGGGCGGGGACAGCTGGGTGACTCACGCCTGTCTCCTTGGCTTTTGTTGAGGCCAAGACAGGAAGATGGTTGGAGCCCAGGAGCTCAAGACCAGGTTGGACACCATAGCAATCCCTCAACTCCACCCCAAGCAAAACCCAGAAAACCTTGGTTGAGGTCAGTCCTCAGCAGGAGGATCGCCTCTGGTCCAGAGTTCAAGAAAAGGCAAGAAGACCAGGATTTGGACAAAATGGAAAACCTGTGATCGCAGCAGTTTTGGATGCCCACCCTGAGAGGATGGCCCGAGTTGTGTGATTTGAGAGCACCCTGAGCAACCTAGTGAGGAAAGAAAAGAAAGAAACAAAGAAAGTATGTAAGTAATCAATTCTCCTGCAAACATTATGCACTCATTCCATCCCCCTTGCCCCCCCCCATGTGAGGGTAACCCATGCTCAGCAATTTCCAGCCTCAGCTTCCCCAATGGCTGCCCACCTTTGGTGCAGGAGTTCCCGAGGCTTCCTTTCCAGGTTCCTTCCAACTCTTCTCTCCGAGGTGAGAAACGTGCCCCTGGCAGGCCAACCCTCGGACTTGGCATGAGGTCCTTCCACCAAGAAAGGCCAGGGGCACATTCCTCACCCAGAGATATTTCTTCCACCCAATCCCATTTTTTGACTCCAAAGTCAGTCTCCCTGTGAACACACCACATGCAGTTGAGAATTGTGTACAATTCTGATATTTTTGGAGACAGGGTCTGCCTCTGTGGCCCATGCTGTGGCCCAGGGACATGACCGTCCTTCACTGCCAGCCTCAAAATCCTGGGCTCCGGTGATCCTTCTGCCTCAGTGTCTGGAGTGGCCTGAATGGCGAGAACCTCAATCTCAAACCCCCTGCTTGGATGGGTGCTAGATGGGGTTTCCCTGTGTGTTATGGGTTGGCCTTGGGCTCCTGGGCTCCAGTCATCCTCCTGCCTTGGGCTCCCAGAGTGCTGGAATTCCAGGTGTGGGCCACCATGCCAGGCCTTCAGGTTCATTTTCAATGAAGGAACGAGGTGGGGCTTCGGGTTTCAGCCTCATCATCCCAGCGCTTTTGGTGGCCGAAGGGGGATGATGGCTGGAACCTGGAAGCTGAGACCTGAAGTGCAACTCGGTGAGACTTCGTCTCTACTCTCCACCCCAAATGAACCAGGCCTGGTGGCATATGCTTATCGTTCCGGCATCCCAGAAGGTCGGGTCAGGTGCACTGGAGCCCTGCGGGTCGAGGCTGCTGTGGCCAGGAGTTAGCCCTCTCCCTCAAGTCTGAACAATGGAGAGAGACTCCAATTCAAAAAAAAGGAAAAAAGGGAAAAAAAGAAGAGCATCCATTTGTATATGGAGTTTGAATCATTGTGAACAGACAGAGATCATTTGGGACGAAGGCCACAGGCTTGGGCCTAGAGTTCCTGAAAGATTGTGGATCAGCAGGCAATTGGGCTGTGGCTTTGGGAGGCCAAGACGGGGAACCACTGGAGCACGGGAGTTTGAGACTAGCCTGGGCCATGTTGCGAGACCTCTTCGCTCCCTGGAACACCAACACTGGAGTCACGTGTGGTGGCGCCCACAGTCCTGCCTACAAGGGATGTGGTGGTCTCTCTCCCAGGGTGTTCCTTTGCATCACCTCAGCTGACAGAATGTGCAAATCCAACCCAGGCACTGTGGATCACGGCCGTCAGCCCTGCACGCAGGAAGGCCGAGGTGAGAGGTTGCCTGAGCCCAGGATTCAGAGATCAGCCCAGGTGACGTGGCCAGACCTCAATTTGGTGTAAGATCCCCAAATTCGGGTCATGAGTGATGGTCCACGGAGTCCCAGCTGCTCAGCAGCTGAGTCGGGAGGACTGTCTGAGCCCAGAAGTCAAGGCACTGGGAGCAATGATTATGACCCTGCACCCCAGTCCGGCACATGAAGACTCCGGCAGCGCAAAAGATGACTCCCACATGTGTCACGGTGGGCATTCATTGCTCCCCAGGAAAAAGTTTGCATGGGAAGGGGACGATGGTGTGATCGGTAGAGGAAGGGCCCCTCCACACGCCCGAAGGTGAAAGATAGGGTGACCAGAACCAGGACTGGTTGTGTCGTTGCCTGACAGCCTTGATTGCTCTGTGCCCGATGACTTCCCTAGCTGAGGGCCGTCTGTTCTGTGAGCTCACACACGGCTTTCCTGTGGGGCACAAATGTGGAGGGTGGAGGCAGACCCTCTGGGGCGTGTGGCCAGTTGTGTGGGATGGACTTGCCCGGTGACCAACCTTGAAATCACCCATGAATGACAGGTCAGTAAGTGCATTTTCCTCTCCCATCCCTGAGGGTGACACCTCCCACTGGGTGGCAGAGGTGGTGGTAGTAGTGGTGGTGGTGATTATTTTATTTGGAGTTGAATACCCATCTGTAAGACTTGAGCTCAGGAGCACGCTCACAGCCACCGTGGACTCCACTGGGTGTGCTCAAGCAATCCTCTCGCCTCCATCCCCAGAGTGGCTGGAACCACAGGCCTACACCACCACACACAGCTAATATTTAGATTTATTTTTGATGGCCCATATGAGGTCTCTCACTGTGTCCAGGATGGTGTCGAACCCGTAGGCTCCTGCTGTCCTCTCGCCTGGGCCTCCTAAGGGTCAGAATGCCAGGTTGAGCCCCTGAGCCCTGTGTGTGGTTGTGGTGGTGGTGGTGAGTGGTATTATTACTCTGAGTCAGAGTCCTGCTCTGTCCCCCAGGCCATAGCACTGGGGCCCACTCAGCCACTGAGGCCCCCACTGGCTGGGCTTCTGCAATCATACTGCAACAACCTCACGAGTGGCCAGATCCAAAGGCCTGCGCTGTCAAGCTCGGCTCATTTTTTTGCTTTGTAGAGACACGGTCTCGCCAAGGTACCAGGGCTGGTCTCAAACCCAGGAGCTCAGGCCACCCTCTAACCTTGGCCTACCAGAGTGCCGAGATGACAGGCATGATCCACTACGTGCAGCCTCCACACCACTCTCAGGGACCACCATGAGGCCCACTCCCTTCCAAAGACCCGGGACTCTGGAGAGGGTGGTCGGATTTGTCTGCAGAGTCCTTCATGGGGGGAGTGCCTGGTACATGGGTGTGTCTCTGCCAGGGCGACCACCCTTTATACCACCTTGTTCCCCACGGGGGACCCTCTCATCCCTCACATATGGCACCTCGGTTAAAGGGAAGGCATGACTCAAACTTTCGATGTGGCAGGGATGGCCAGGCAAATCATGAGTGAATCCTCACACTCTGAGAGGCCGAGATGAGAAGATGGCCAGAGCCTGGGAGCTCGAGACAAGGTTGGACACCATAGTAAGCCACCATCTCAACCCAAGCAAAACATAGAAAACGTTGGGTGAGGGAAAGCCTTGGGGGGAGGATCACCTCTGGCCCATAGTTCAAGACCAGGAAGGAAGACCAGGATATCGACCAAATGAAAAACCTGTGCTTGCAGCAGCTTGGGAGGCCCAGGCCAAGAGGATGGCCTGAGTTGGTCAGTTTGAGAGCAGCCTGGGTGAACTAGTGAGGAAAGAAAAGAAAGACAGAAAGAAATAAAGTAAGGAAGGGACAAAGGAAGGAAGAAAGAATGGAAAGAAAGGAAGGAAGGAAGAAAGGAAAGAAAGAAAGAAAGAAAAAGAGAGAGAGAGAAAGAAAGAAAGAAATCCATTCTCCTGAAAACTTTCTCCCCTCAGTCCTTCCCACAGCCCCCCCAACATGTAAGGATGCTCCAAGCTCAGTACCATTCAATCACAACCCCCCAAAAAAGCTACCACCACTTTGATGCATTAGTTCTTATGCTCTCTGACCATATTCCTGCCAGCTCTCCTCTCTGAGGTGTTAAATGTGCCCCAGGCCAGCTGACACTCCGACTCAGCAACTAGGACCTTCCTTCAAGAAAGTCCAGGGACACATCCCTCTACCGTGGATGTTTCTTACCCCCAATACCATTTTCCTGGCTCTAAAGTCAGTCACCCTGTGAACACATGACTCTCAGTTGAGAATCTGTGTACAATTCTCATGTTTTCAGAGACAGTGTCTGGCTCTGTGGCCCAGGCTGATGTGCCGGGACATGACCATCATTCACCGACAGCCTCAAAATGTGGGCTCCGGCTATCCTCCTGCATCAGCTTGCAGAATGGCTGGGATGACAGGCACCTTGACCACAGACCCCCTGTTTGGATGGGTGCAGAAATGGGCTCTCCCTGCATGGCCCAGACTGGACTTCAGCTCCTGGGCTTCAGTCATCCTCCTGCCTCAGTCTCCCAGAACGCTGGGATCCAAACGTGGTCTGCCATGCCAGGCCTTATTGTTCGTTTTTCACAAAGGATTGTGGCCGGGATAGGGGATCAGCTTCATCATACTAGCACTTTGGGAGGCCAAGGCCAGCAGCTAGCCGAGGCTGTGGACCAAGACCTGCCCAGGCACCTTGGCAAGACTCGTCTCTAATCTCTATCCCAAATGAGCTGGGTGTGGTGGTGGGTGACTCTCCTTCTGGCTCCTGGGATGGCCAGGGAAAGACTCGTGGGTTCCCCTGGGACAAGGCTGTGGTGGCCAGAAGCTAGCCCCCACCCTCCAGTCTGGGTGACTGAGTGAGATTTTGACTCAAAGAAAAAAGGGAAAAAGGAAATAAAATAAGAGCACCCATTTCTGTATGGATTTGGGAGCATCGTGAACAGACAGGGATCATTTGAGAAGGAGTAACCAGCCTTGGGCCTAGAGTTCCCAAAAGATGGTGGATTGGCAGACAAGTGGTCTGTGGCTTTGGAAGGCCAAGGCAGGGGACTGCTGGTGCCCGGGACTTCGAGAGCAGCCTGGGCTACATAGTGAGATCTCGTAGCTCCATGGAATGCAAACACTGGAGTCATGCGTGGTGGCGCTCTTGGTCCCAGCTACAGGGGGTGCTGTGTCCTCTGTCCTGGGGCATTTCTTTGCATCACTCCCACTAACAGAATGTACGAGTCCAGGTTGGTTACCATGACTCATGGTCATCAGCCCCACACCCTGGGAGGCTGAGACAGGAGGCTACCTGAACCCAAGGGACAGAGAGCAGCTTGGCTGATGTGGCCAGACCCCATTACAGTGAGAGGTCCCCAAAATCGAGTCAAGCATGATTGCCCACAGAGTCCCGGTTGCTCAGGTTCTGAGGCAGGATTACCACCTGAGCCCTACAGATTGTGGCCTAGGATCCAGGATTGTGCTACCACACCCCAGTCCTGCAGACAGAAACTCTGGCAACAGAAATGATGCCTCTCACGTGCATCAGGATGGGTGTTCATGACTGCCAAGGGAAAGGTTCACATGGGAGAGTGACGATGGAGTGATTGGGAGAAGAAAAGACCCTACCCCAACATGAAAGTGGCAGACCGGGTGACCGGAACCTGGGCTGACCATGCCATTGCGGGACTGCTTTTATCGTTCTGTGCCCGATGTCCTCCCTGCCTTGGGGCCGTTTTTCTCGTGAGCTCACACACATCTTTGCTGCGGGGCCCGAGTGTGGAGGGTGGAGGCAGGCCTTCTAGGATGCATGACTGAAGGCATGGGATGGACTTGCCCCGTGGCCACCTTAGAAACCTCCCACAAATGACAGGAAGAAAGTGCCTTTTTCTCTCTCATCCCTGAGGGTGACTCCTCGTGCTGGGTGGCAGGAGTGTTGGTGGTGGCGGTAGTGTTGATTATTATTATTTGGAGTTGGAATCCCGGTCTGTCATCCAGGCCTTAGTGCAGGTTCGTTTTCAAGACCACCGCAGACTCCAACTGCTGGCCCCAGGCGATCGTCCCACAACAGCCCCTGAGTGACTGGAAACACAAACCTGTGAAACCACGCCTGGTTAATCTTTGGATTTATTTTTGTTGACTGAGACAAGGTCTTGCCAGTGTCCCAGACTGGTCTTGAACCCACAAGCTCACCTGTTGACTCACCTCGGCCTCTGAAGGGCTGGGATACCAGGCTGAGCTCCTGAGCCTGGTCTGTGGTTTGTGGCAGTGGAGGTTGATATCATCATGCTGAGTCAGAGTCATGCTTTATCACCCAGGCTGTACTGCAAGGGCCTGCTCTCAGTCACCGCATCCTCCACCACCTGGCTCCAGTGATCCTCCTGCTGCATCCTCCTGAGTGGCCAGGATGACAGGCATCTTGACCTCAGACGCCCTGTTTGGATGGGTGCAGAGACGGTGTCTCCCTGCATGTCCCAGGCTGACCTTGGGCTCCTGGGCTCCAGCCATCCTCCTGCCTCTGCCTCCCAGTGTGCTGGGATTCCAGGAATGGGCCGCCAAACCAGGGCTTCTAGTTCATTTTCAACAAAGGATCGAGGCCGAGTTCAGGGTCTCAGCCTTGACATCTCAGTGCTTTGGGAGGCCATGGCCAATGACTGGCTCTAGCCTGTGGGTCGAGACCCACCTGAGCAACTCGGTGAGAGTTTGTCTGTACCCTCCACCCCAAATAAGCTGGGCTTGGTGGTGCATGCCTGTCGTTCTGGCTCCTTGGAAGGCAGGGAAAGCCTCGCCAGGGACAGGCAGGCTGAGGCTGCAGTGGCAGGGAGTGAGCCACCGCCTTAAAGCCTGACGATGGAGTGAGACTCCAACACAAAGAAAAAAAAGAAACAAAAAAGAAGAGCATCCATTTGTCTATTGAGTTGGGATCATCGTGAATAGACAGAGATCATTTGGGAAGGAGGCCCCAGCCTTGGACCTAGACTTCCAAAAAGATGGTGAATCAGAATACAACCAGGCTGTGGTATTGGGAGGCCGAGGTGAGAGACCACTGGAGCCCGGGTGTTCGAGCTCCCTGGATTGCAAGCATTGAAGTTGTGCATGGTGGCACCCACAGTCCAGGCTACACAGGATAAGGTGGACTCTGTCCTGGGTGTTCCTTTGTTTCGCCCCTGCCAACAGACCATGCAAGTCCTGACTGGGCACTGTGGTAAATGTCCATCAGCTCCATGCCCTGCGAGGCTGATATGGGAGACTGCATGAGCCCAGGGGTTGCAAACAAGCCCAGGAGACATGACAAGACTGCATCTTAGCAAGAGGACTCCGAAATTGAGTCTGGCATGGTGGATCTCGAAGTCCCAGGTGCTCGGTAGCTGATGTGGGAGGACAACCTGAGCCCTGCAGGTCAAGTCCCTGAGATCCACAATTGTGCCACTGCACCCCAGTCTGGCCGACGGAGACCCTGGAGACAAAAAAGACATGCCCATGTGCATCACAATGAGCATCCATGGCTCCCCAGGGAAAGATCTGTGTGGGCGGCAGACAATGGAGTGATGGGGAGAGGAAGGGGACCTCTCCTGGCCCAAAGGTTGCAGACCAGGTGACCAGAATCTGGGTTGGCCTTGGCATTGCTTGACTCCCTTGATTGCTCTGTGTCCAATGGCCGCCCTAACACAAGGTCGTCTATTCCATGAGGTTACACACGTCTTTTCTGTGGGGCACTAGTGTGGAGTGTTAGGCAAGCCTTCTGGGGCACATGGCCAAAGGTGCATGACTGACGTGCCTGGTGGCCACCTTTGAAACCTCCCATGATCGACAGGCTAAAAAGTGCCTTTTCCTCTCCCATCCCTGAGGGTGACTCCTCATGCTGGGTAGCAGGGGTGATGGTGGCGGTGGTGGTGATTATTATTTGAATTCTGAATCCCACTCAGTCACTGAGGCCAGAGTGCGGGTCATGCTCACAGCCACTGTGGACTCCACCTGCTGGGCTCAGGTGATCATCCCACCTCCGCCCCCTAAGTGACTGGAACCACAGACCTGTGCCAACATGCCTGGCTAATCTTTGGATTTATTTTTAATGACGAAGATGAGGTCTCTCCCTGTGTCCAAGGCTGGTGTCGAACCTGCAGGCTTAGGCCGTTCACATGCCTAGACCTCTGAAGGACTGGAATGCCAGGCTAAGCCCCTGAGCCTTGCCTGTGTTTGTGGTGGTGGTGGTGGTAGGTATTATTACTGTGAGTTGACATCCCACTGTTTCACCCAGTTTGGAGCACAGGGGCCCACTCTCAGACATGGCAATCTCCACCGGTTGGGCTCCGGTGAGCATCCCACTTCAGCTGCCCAAGTGGCCAGAAGGACAGGCATGCGCCAACATGCTCAGCTAAATTTTTGGCTTCTTGTAGAGACTAGGTCTCACCCAGTTGCCCGAGCTAGTCTCAAACCCAGGGGCTCTGGCCATCCTCTTGTCTCTGCATCCCAGAGTGCCAGGATGACAGAACTGAGCCACTGAACCCAGCCTCCACACCCTTCTCAGGGTCTCACCATGAGGTCCTCTCCCTTCCAACAACCTGGAAACCTAGAGAGGGCACCTGGAATCACCATTTGAGTCCTCTCAGGGTGGAGCACCTGGCACAGAGGCATGTCTCCGTCAGGGTGCCCACCCCTCCTCCCGCTTTATTCCCCAAGGTTGAAGCACTGGCTCCTCCCAACGGCTGCCTCATGGAAAGGGAGGGTGAGATTCTCATACACTTGGGGGGACAGGGTTGCCTGGTGATTCACGTCTGTCTCCTCGGAACTCAGGGACAATGAGATGGGAAAATGGCCTGGGTCTGGGAAGTCGAGACCAGGTTGGACACCATAGCAAACCCCCACCTCAACCCCAAGCAAAACCCACAAAATCTTGGGTTAGGTCAGGCCACAGTGAGAGGATCGCCTCTGGCAAAGATTTCAAACCCAGCAGAAATACCAGGATGTTGACCAAATGGAAAGCCTGTGATTGCAGCAGTTTGGGTGACCCAGATTGAGAGGATGGCCCTTGTTGTGCAGTTTGAGAGCAACTTGAGCAACCTAGTGAGGACATGAAAGATAGGAAGAAAGAAAGAACATAAGAAAGAAAGAAGGATGGAAGAAAGAAGGAAAGAAATAAAAAAGAAAGAAAGAAAGAAATCCATTCTACTGCAAACCTTCTGCCCTCAGTCCTTCCCACCTGCACCCCCACATGTGAGTGTCCCCCAAGCTGTGCACCTTCCAGCCCTAACCCACCCCCTAGTGGTTCCCCCTGCTTTGGTCTTGGAGTTTTCAGGCTCCCTAACCAGGTTCCTGCTGGCTCTCTTCTCCAAGGTGAGAAAAGTTCCCTAGACATGACGACACTATGATTTGGCAAACAGGACCTTCTGCCAAGAAAGGCCTGGGTCAAATCCCTCACATGGGGATATTTCTTCCTCTGCAATCCCATTTTTCCTGATCTAAAGCCAGTTGCCCTGTGAACACACCATGTGCAGTTTAGAAGCTGTGTACATTTCTGATGATTTTGGAGACAGGGTCTGGCTCTAAGGCCCAGCATGGTGCCCATGATCATGACCGTTGTTCACTGCCAGGCTCAAAATCGCGGGTTCTGTTGATACTCCCACCTCAACCTCCAAAGTGGCCGGTACAATGGGCACCTCGACCCCAGACCCACTGTTTAGATGGGTAAGGAGATGGGGTCTCCCTGTGTGACCCAGGCTGTCTTTGGGCTCCGGGGCACCAGTCATCCTCTTGCTTCAGCCTCCTAGAGCACTGGGAATCCAGGCGTGGGCTGCCTTACCAAACCTTCTGGTTCGTTTTTGAAGAAGGATGGAAGCCAGGCTCGGGAACTTAGACTCGTCATCCCAGTGCTTTGGGAGGCCAGGCCAGCAACAGTCCTGAACCCATGGGCCAAGAAGTGCCCAGGAAACTTGGCGAGACTTTGTCTCAACCCTCCATCCCAAATGAGCCAGGCATGGTGGCACACGCCTGTCGTTCTGGCTCCTCGGAAGGCCAGTGAAAGTCTCCCTGGAGCCTAGCAGGCCAAGGTTTTGGTGGCTGGGATTGAGCCCCTGCCCTAAAGCCTGGGTGAAGGAATGAGACACTGACTCAAAGAAAAAAAGGGAAAAAGGAAAAAAAGAAAAGCATACATTTGTGCATGGAGTTGGGATCATCATGAACAGAAAGAGATCATTTGGGATGGAGGCCCCAGGCTTGGGCCTAGAATTCCCGAAAGATGGTGGATCAGTAGACAATTGGGCTGAGAATTTGGGAGGCTGAGGTGGGGGACTTCAGCAGCCCGGGAGTTTGAGACCAGCCTGGGTCAAGTAGCGAGGCCTCGATGCTCCACAGAACGCAAGCACTGGAGTCTCATGTGGTGGCGCATGTGGTCCCAGCTACACCGGATGCGGTGACCTCCATCCCAGTGCATACCTTTGCATCACCCCCACCAACAGCATGTGCAAATACAGGCTG
Source organism: Carlito syrichta (assembly GCF_000164805.1). NCBI lineage: Eukaryota > Metazoa > Chordata > Mammalia > Primates > Tarsiidae > Carlito > Carlito syrichta. The sequence continues at coordinate 107,920 of NW_007260075.1, forward strand.
GGCACCATGGTTCACAGTCGCCATGCCTGGGCCCTGGGAGGCTGAGGCGGGAGGCTGCCTGAGTCCCAGGTTCAAAGACCAGCCCGAGCGGTTTGGGCAGACCTTGTCTCAGGGAGAGGGTCCCAAAATCGAGTCAGGCATGGTGACCCCTAGAGTCCAGGGTGCTTGGGGGCCAAGGCAGGAGGACGAACTCAGCCCCGCAGGTCAAGGCCCCAAAAGCCACGATCATGTTGCCGTGCCCCAGCCCAACCTATGAAGACTCTGGAGAAAAGAAAGATACCACCAACATGTGTCACAATGGGTTCCCATGGCTCCCCAGGGAAAGGTCCACATGGTCGTAGGATGATGGAGTGGTTGGGAGAGGAAGGGGCCCTCCCCCTGACCAAAGGAGGCAAACTGGGTGACCAGAACCTGGACTGGCCATGGCATTGCCAGACCTCCTTGATCGATCTATGCCAGACAGCCACCCTAACTCAGGTCAGTCTGTTCTGTGAGCTCACACGTGTCTTTGCCATAGTGCACGAGTGGGGAGGATGGAGGCAGACCTTCTGGGATGCGTGGCCAAAGGCACAGGACAGATGTGCCCAGTGACCAACTTTGAAACCGCCAGCAAATGACAGGCAGGAAAGTGCCTTTTCCTCTCCCATCCCTGAGGGTGACTCTGCATGCTACGTGGTAGGGCTGGTGGTGGTGGTGGTGATTGCAATTATTATTATTTGGAGTCAGAATCTCTCTCTGTCACCCAGGCCAGAGTGCCAGAGCATGCTCATGGCCACTGCAGACTCCACCTGCTGGGCTCAGGCATTCCTCCCATCTCAGCCCCCAGAGTGTCTGGAACCACAGGCCTTTGCCACCACACCTGGCTAATCTTTGGATTTATTTTGATGGCTGAGACGAGGTCCCATCCTGAGTCCTGGGCTGGTGTCAAACCTGCAGGTTCAGGTCGTCCACTCTCCTGGGCCTCCATAGGGCCAGGAAGCCAGATTTAGCCACTGAGTCCGGCCTGTGGTTGTTGTGGTGGTGGTGGCTGGTATTATTATTCTGAGTCAGAGTCCTGCTCTATCGCCCAGGCTGAAGCGCAGGGGCCTGCTCTCGGCTAATGCAGTCACCACCATCAGGGCTCTGGCTATCCTTCCCCCATGGCCTCCTGAGTGGCCGGAATGACAGGCATGCACCAAGATGCTTGGATCATTTTGCTGGCTTCTTGTAGAGCCGAGGTCTCACCAAGGTGCCCGGGCATGTCTCAAACCCGGGGGCTCAGTCCATTCTCTCACCTTAGCCTCCCAGAATACTGGAGGACAGGCCTGAGCCACTGTGCCTGGCCTGTCCATTACACTCGGGACCCTTATGAGGACCACTCCCTTCTGATGACCTTGGATACCTGTGAGGGCAGCCTCAGTCATCCGCCTAGTCCCCCTGGAGGAGTGCCTGAGGCAGGGGTGTGTCACTGCCAGGGCACCCACCCATCTACCCACCTTGTTCCCCATGGTGGACTGGATCCCCCTCCCAAGGGCCACCTTGGGGAAAGGGAGGGCCTGATACTCAAACCATCGTGGGAGTGGGGATGGCCTGTCAACTGACACCTGTCTCCTCAGCACTCGGGCAGGCCAAGATGGTAAGATGGCCAGAGCCTGGTAGCTCAAGACCAGGCTGGACAACATAGCAAGCCCCCACCATGACCCCAAGCAAAATCCAGAAATCCTTGGGTGAGGGCTGGCCTTGGCAGGAGGATTGTCTCTGGTCCAGAGTTCAAGACCACACAGGAAGACAAGGATGTCGACCAAATGGAAAGCCTGTTTTTTCAGCAGTTTGGGAGGCCCATACCGAGAGGATGGTCCGAGTTGGGTAGTTTGAGACCACCCTGGACAACCTAGTGAGGAAAGAAAAGAAAAGAAAGAAAAGTAAGACAGAAAGAAAGAAAGGAAGAAAAAAAGAAAGAAAGGAAAGGAAGAATGAAAGAAAGAAAGAAAAAAAGAAAGAAAGAAAGAAAGAATTGCATAAAGAAAATATGTCAACAAAGAAATTCTTTCACCTGAAAATCTTCTGCCCTCAGTCCTTCCCCCCTCTGCCCCCACACATACGGGGTCTCCCAAGCTTGGCACCTTACAGCCCCAACCTCCCCCAATGGCTCCCACTACTTTTGTGCAGGAGTTCCAGAGTCTACCTGGCCGGGTTCCTGACGACTCTCCTCTACTGGGGTGAGAAATGTGTCCCAGGCAGACCGGACCTTCGACTCAGCAATGAGGACTTACGCCAAGAAAGGCAAGGGACACATCCTTCATCCAGGACTTTTCTTCCCCCCAGTCCCATTTTTTCTGGTTCTAAAGCCAGTCACCCTTTGAGCACACCATGAATAGTTGAGAATATGAGTACGATTCTGATGTTTTTGGAGACAGGGTCTGGTTCTGTGGCCCAGGCTGGGGCCCAGGGACATGACCGCCATTTACAGCCAGCCTTGAAATCGTGGGCTTTGGCATTCCTCAGGCCTCAGCCTCTATAGTGGACAGGATGATGGGCACCATGTCCCCAGACTCCCTCTTTGGATGGGTGCTGAGATGAAGTCTCCCTGCAAGGCCCGAGCTGGCCTTGACCTCATAGGTTTCAGCCATCCTCCCGATTTGGCATACCAGAGTGCTGGGATTCCAGGCATGGTTTGCCGTGTCTAGCCTTCTGGTTCATTTTAGACGAAGGATCGACGCCAGGCTAGGGGGCTCAACCTCTGTCAATCTAGTTTCTTGGAAGGCCTGTGTGGAATGGTTCACCAGAGACCAGCAGGCTGATGTTGCACTGACTGGGAGCGAGCCACCACCCTCCAGTCTGGGAGAGGAGTGAGTTTCAGACTCAAAAAATGAAAAATATAAGGAAAGAAAAGAAGACCAACCATATGTGTATGGAGCTGGGATCATCATGAACAGACAGAGATCATTGGGGAAGGAAGCCACTGTCTTGGTCATAGAGTTCCCAAATGATGGTCAATCAGCAGCCAATCAGTATGTGGCTTTGGGAGGCTGTGTCAGGGAACTGCCCGAGCCTGGGATTTCAAGACCAGCCTGGGCCACATAGCGAGGTCTCATTGCTCTCCGGAATGCAGACACTGAAGTCGCTCATGGTGACGCCCACAGTTCTAGTTACACATGATGTGGTGGCCTCCATCTGGAGCATTCCTTTGCATCACCGACAGAATGTGTGAGTCCAGGCCAGGCACCATGGCTCACAGCAGTCAGCCTCATGCCCTGGGAGTTCAAAGTGGGAGATTGCATGAGGCCAGGAATTGGAGACCAACCCAGGCTTGTGTGGAGAGTGCAGTCAGGTCTTCTGGGGAACATGGCCAAAGGTGCAGAATGGACATGCCCATTGGTCACCTTTGAAACCGCCTGCAATGACAGGCTGGAAAGTGCCTTTTCCTCTCATATCCTTGAGGGTGACTCCTCTTGTTGGATTGCAGGGGTGGTGGTGGTGGTGGTGGTGATTATTATTTGGAGTCAGAATCCCACTCTGTCTCCCAGGCCAGAGCGCAGAGGCATGGTCACCACCACCGTGGACAGCACCTGCTGGGATCAAGTGATCCTCCTGCATCAGCCCCCTGAGTGGCTGGAACCACACGCCTGTGCCACCACACTTGGCTAATCTTTGGATTTATTTTTGATAGCTGAGATGAGGTCTCGCTCCATGTCCCAGGCTGGTGTTGAACCTGCAGACTCAGGTCATCCACTCTCCTGGCCAACCAAAAGGCCGGGAGGCCAGGCTGAACCCCTGAGCCTGGCCTGTGTTTGTGGTGGTGGTGGAAGTTGGTATTATTATTGAGTCGGAATCTCACTGTTGCCCAGGCCGGAGCTCTGGGACCCACTCATAGCCACCAGGGCCTCCACCAACTGGGCTCTGGTGATCCTTCTGCCATGGTCTCCCAAGTGGCCAGAATGACAGACATGTGCCACCATGCTTGGCTCATTTTTTGGCTTCTTGTAGAGACAAGGTCTCACCAAGGTGCCCGGGCTGGTCTTGAACTGGGGATTCAGGCTATCCTCTTGCCTCAGCCTCCCAGTTCACCAGGTTGAGTCCTGGCACCTGACCTTCAAACCCCTCTCTGGGACCTACCATAAGGCCCACTCCCTTCCAATTACCCAGTGTCAGGAGCCAGCCTCAGAGGCCTTCACGTTGACAGGGTCTGGAAGGCTGAAGACTCCAGGTTGCAGGGCCACTCTAGGCCACCATCAGCCCTGCTACTTCTACTCATTTTGTTATGTTCACTGTTGGTATACAAAGGGTTGGAGTATGCAAAATAATAGTAGTCCATTAAAAGTATCTATTAATAGAAACAAGCAATTAATGAAATGGAAATTTTTCTGCCAAGATATGACCCTCCACTTGAGTTTCTCTGTCCCCATCCTTTTGGTGTTTAAACCCACAATAATGGTTAAAAACTGCTGGTGGCACTCCCTATCCCTGGGAGCCTTGGGTTGACTGTACATCAGTGCTCTCCTTATCCCTCCCAGGAGACTACAGATGCAAATTATAAGCATCATGTTTGGCATCAAAATAGGCTTATTATCTTTAGTTTTTTTAAGTTGGTTTCTAATTAGAGAGCTTTGGGGATGCTGTTTTCAAATTTTGCTAATTGTGAAATGTTATATAGGTATTTATAGCATAACGAAAAAGGTTATTGTGATGATTACGAGTGTTTTAATTTTAGATGTGGCCATTTATGCAAGAGAATAAATGAGTGTCCGTATAATTTGCAGTATACACAAACTTTTTGCATTTTAGAGTAGGTAATTAATATAGAAAGGTTGAAATAGTAAAATAGGCTTTGTAATAGTGTATAGAAAAAATAAAATGTTAGGAAAACATAAGTTAGTCATTAAGTTGTTAACAGTTTAGATGGTTAGGGTGAATAATTGCAAAAAACACGTTGTGAAAAATTACATGCTTTAAACACTCTATCAGTGGGTACACTGTCACAAATTTGAGGGAAGACAGACAGTATTTCATTGCCATTAGAACAATGATCAAAACAAAATAAATATGTGTGGGTTTGAAGGCCAAACTGTATGTAACTAAAAGTATAAAAAGAACTTGAAAACAAAAATAATTCTACATCTGTGCTGCATATAAACATAGCCAGTGTCCAAGTTTTCTCCTATGTCAACCCCGTTCCTCTTCAGGAAACCCTGACATGCTGAATCTGGACTCTGACAAGTGGTGCCCGAACAGGGACCTGAAAGTTAAGCCTTACTTTAATCATAAGGGATCAGAACATACCTTGGGTTCTGCAGACCCCTCTGTATAGACAGGCAAAGCTGAGAAGAGTAAACAGTTTTAGAGTCATGATACGATCATGGGTTAGAGTGAGTTTAAAGAAAGAAAATTATTCATAAGTATTTTGATGCATATGCTTTCTAAAAGAGGAATTAAAATTGCCTCTAAGCTGGGCTCAGTGTCTCAGCCTGTAATCCCAGACTTTGGGAGGCTGAGGTGAATGAATTGCCTGAGCTTGCGGGTTTGATACCCACCTGGGCAACATGGTGATACCTCATCGTACAATAAATAAAAAAATCAGCAGGGCATGGTTGTGCTTTCTTGTAATTCTGGCTATTCGGCAGACTGAGGCAGACAGATCTCTGGAGCACAGCAGGTCGAGGCTGCAGTGGCCAAGAGAGGCCACTGCACTCCAGTCTGGGTGACAGAGTGAGACTCCAACCCCCCAAAATATAAATAAAGTTTCCTCTACACGATTATCTTGTTTTCTCTATTTTGTGCAAGAACAGTGTCCCTTGTTCCCTGAAGAAGGCATTGTTAATTTACAAACATGGACAAAGTTTTGTGGAAAATTGAAATTGTATTACACTATCCAAGGTCCAGAATGAGTGCTTATAGATACTTTTGCATTATGGAATATAATTAGAGATATCTTAGATTCACAACCTTAGAAATGTTTATAAAACACCCATTAAAGTAAAAGAGTAATCAGGTGAAAGAACTCCCTTACTAACCCCTGTTCCTTCACAGACTATGTTAGTCACTGTCCCTGTTGATGATGATCCTCTACCCTCTGAGGATGAGGAAAACGTAAAAGAAGAAGCAACTGGGTATCAAGAAGAAAAATATCCAGATAATTTAAATTTGCCCAGTAGCGTCAAAAGACTACCAGAAAATGGTGCGGGGGGGGTGGGCATTGTGATTTGTTACTGTCTTCATTTAAGAGGAAAAAATTTGCCTGGCTTAGTGGCTCAGCCTGTAATCCCATGCCTTTGGGAGGCTGAGGTGAGTGGATTGCTTGAGGCTGCGGGTTCAAGACCCGCCTGGGCAGCAAAACCTCATCTCTACAATAAATCAAAAAAATCAGCCAGGCATGGTAGCACATGCTTGTAATTCTGGCTACTCAGAAGGCTGAGGCGGAAAGATTGCTGGAGCCCAGCAGGTCGATGCTGTGGTGGCCGGGAATGGCCATTGCACTCTAGTCTGGGTGACAGAGTGAGACTCCAACTTCAAAAAAAAAGAGGAAAAAATTGTCTTTCTATACTGATTCCTGTTGTATAAAAGAACTGTTTCTTCATATTAAAACAGCCACCAATCCTGTTAATAAGATGACTATTCTTGATTTACTTGTTCATTTACAGCAACTAATAATTGTTAGAAACTAACCATTTTTCATAGGCCATATTAGATTTAATTCAGAACCCCCTGGACCTCTACATCAAGGTTATCAAATAGCAGATGCCTTGACGAAATCGGTCATGTACCCTCTCTTTGTAGATTCTTTAGTCAATCAAGCTCAGCAATCTCATAAAATTTATCACAAAAACGTTGCAGCTTTAAGGCACCAGTTTCACATTCCAAGAGAAACGACTCGACAAATCATAAAAAATTGCACTTCGTGTCTTACTTCTAATAACCTCCTCCCCTCAGGAGTTAATCCCTGGGGATTAAAACCTAATGTTTTGTGGCAAATGGATGTTACTCATTTCCAAAGTTTTGGAAAATTGTAATTTCTACATGTGATAGTGGATACATTTTCCCATGTAATTTTAGCCTTGCCCAGAACTGGTGAAGCCTATAAAGATGTAGTCCAACATTTACTCTTTTGTTTTTCACAGGTGGGTATTCCTAAACAATTAAAAACTGATAATGCTCGTGCTTATGCATCAAAGGCTTTTCAGTCATTTTGTACCCCGTTTGGCATCTCACATTCTACAGGAATTCCATATAATCCTCAAGGTCAAGCTATAGTGGAGAGAACCCATCAATAGTTAAAAAATCAAATAATTTAATTGCAGGAAGTGGAATTCAGATATAGTTCTCCCCATCATGTCGTAAATCATGCTATGTTTGTAATTAATCATCCCAATTTGTAACCTCAGGGACATTCTGCTATGGGAAGACTTTGGAGTCCTAATAATAATGTTAAACCAATGGTAAAATGGAAAGATCTTCTTACAGGTCAATGGAAGGGGCCAGATTCCCTCTTAACATGCAGAAGAATATATACTTGTGTTTTCCTTCAGGACTTAACCTCACCTATTTGGGTACCAAATCATCTAATTAGATATGCCCAGCCACCATGCCCGTCGAGGTACAGGCACACGAGACATAAATCACGCCATCAATGTGAGTTGGATGCAGATGATGAAGAGAATGTGTTGGTTCCAAAGCTGAAAGATCTCACCATACAACAACCACTTCAACCTCCACCAATTCAACCAAAGACATCCAATCATTTGTCGTCTCCCACTCCTCAACCCTGATGTTATGGTCGAGCTGTTTTGACTAGACAGTGCAGACTGCCCACATTGGGGCAAATCAAGGTGCTCAGACATGATGCTCAGACATGATGCCAAGGATCTTGTTCACTCTCAAAACACTTCTCTCATGTCTCTACTGTTTTTGTTGCAATGCTGGCTATTATAGCAGGACAGGTGTGTTGTATTTATTCGACAAAATCTTATTGGGCTTATATCTGAAACCCTCCAGTGTTCCAGCCTGTTACATAGGATGCTGAGATCATTACTGTTTTACTAATCATTCCTCTTTATTAGGAGGCTCAACTCTTTTTTCATCAAAAGTCAAAACTGTTGTTAATCATAATTTTTATTTTTCAGGTAGTTCTAGTTCTCCTCCAGTATGTTTCAGTTTACCTAAAAAATCAGAATGGTCACTTGATATTTCGGGTTATTTAAACTACCCTACAAAAGCTATGGGAACTGATAGTCCCTCTTTTCTTCCCAGAATGGCAAATGACCAAGATATTTGCCATAATATCTTCTTAATATCTTCTTATTTGCGATAATCTTCTTAAATTATCGATGCCTGGGGACTCTGACCCTAAATTAGCAAACAGGGCTCAAGAGGACCTCCTGAGCCCTACAAGTCGAGAGCCCAGAAGCCACAATCATGCAGCCACACCCCAGCCTGGTCGACGGAGATATCTGTGACAAAAAGACACATGCCACATGCATCATGATGGGCATCCATGGCTCCCCAGGGAAAGGTCCGCATGGGTGGCAGACGATGGTGTAATTGGGAGAGGAAGGGGCACTACCTCACCTGAAAGTTGCAGACCAAGCGACCAAAAGCTGGGCTGACCATGGCATTGCAAGGCCACCTTGATTGCTCTGTGCTCTATGGCTGCCCTTGCAGGGGACGTCTTTTCCATGAGTTCACACACGTCTTCGCACTGGGGCAGGAGTGAGGGGGTTGGAGGCTGGCCTTCTGGGGTGCATGGCCGAAGGTGAGGGATGGACGTGCCCAGTGGTCAACATTGAAACCTCCTGTGAATGACAGGCCAGAAAATGCCTTTTACTCTGCCATCCCTGTGGTTGACTCCTTGTGCTAGGTGGCAGGGGTGGTGGTGCTGGTCGTGATTATTATTATTTGGAGTCAGAATCTCGCTCTGTCTCCCAGGCCACAGTGCAGGGACTGACCCATGGCCACTGAGGACTCCACCTGCTGGAATCAGATGATGCTCCCTCCTCGGATCACTGAGTGCCTCAAATGACAGGCCTGCACCCCCACGCCCGCTGAATTTTTGCATTTAATTTTTGATAGCCAAGAAGAGTTCTTGCCCCATGTCCTGGGCTGGTGTCAAACTCGCAGCCTCAGGCCGTGCACTCTCCTGGGCCTCCAAAGGGCCGGGATGCCAGACTGAGTCTTTGAGACCAGCCTGTGGTTGTGGTGGTGCTGGTGGTTGGTATTATTATACTAAGTCTGAGCCCCGCTTTGTCACCCAGGCTCGAGTGCAGGGGCCTGCTCTCAGCCACCGTGACCGCCAATGAATGGGCTCTGGCAATCCTTCTGCTGCGGTCTCCCAAGTGACCACAACAGTAGGTGAGTGCCACCATGCTGAGATCAATTTTTTTGACTTCTTATAGAAACGAGGTCTCACCAAGGTGCCCGGGCTGCTCTCAAACCTGGGGTCTAAGGCCATCCTCCCATCTCGGCCTCCTAGAGTGCCAGAATGATAGGAGTGAGCTCCCAAGCACAGCCTCCACAGCCCTCTCAAGGCACTACCATGAGACCCACTCTCTTCCAATGACCCAGGACCCCAGAGAGGTTGGACAGAATCGCCTGCCATGCCATCCTCATTCCCCAGGGTGGACCCACTTGCTCCACTCAGTGTTCATATCAGGTATAGGGAGGTCATGACTCTCAAACTTTCTGGGAGACAGGGACAGCAGAGCTATTGACACCTGTCTACTCTGCACTTGGGAGGTTGAGACGGGAAGATGGCCACATCACGGGAGCTCAAGACCAGGCTGGACATCATAGAAAGCCTCACTTCAACCCCAAACAAACCCAGAAAACCTTGGGTGAGGGCAGGTCTTGGTGGGAGAATCATCTATGGCCCAGAGTTCAAGACCTGGAAGGAAGACCAGGATGTTGACCAAATGGAAAGCTTGTGATTGCAGCAGTTTGGGAGACTCAGGCCAAGAGGTTTGCCCAAGTTGGGCAGTTTGAGAGCAGCCTGGGCAACCTGGTGAGGAAAGAAAACAAAAAAGAAAGAAAGAAAGAAAGAAAGAAAGAAAGAAAGAAAGAAAGAAAGAAAGAAAGAAAGAAAGAAAGAAAGAAAGAAAGAAATCCATTCTCCTGCAAAGCTCCTGTCCTCAGTCCTTCCCTCTGTGCCACTCCTCATGTGAGGGTCCCCCAAGCTCGGCACCTTCCAGCCCTAAATCCCCCAAAGGCTGCCCCCGCTTAGGTGTGGAAGTTCCTGAGGCTGCCTGACTGACTTCTTGCCGACTGTAATCTCTGAGGTGAGAAATGTGCCCCAGGCTCCCTGACCCTCCGACTGATATGGGGACCTTCTGCCAAGAAAGGCTGGAGGACACATCCCTCCCCCAGGGACCTTTCTTCCCCCCAATCCCATTTTCCTGGCTCTAAAGCCAGTTGTCCTGTGAACACACCATGTGCAGTTGAGAATCTGTTTGATTCAGATATTTATGGTGACAGGGTCTGGTTCTGTGACCCAGACTGGGGCACGGGGACACGACCGTCATTCACCACCAGTCTTGCAATCACGTGCTTCAGCAATCCTCCCACCTCGGTTTCGGGAATGGCTGGGACAATGTGCACCACGACCCCAGATCCCCTGTTTGGATGGTTGTGGTTATGGGGTCTCCCTGCGTGGCACAGGCTGTCCTTGGGTTCCTGGGCTCCAGTCGTCCTCCTGCCTCTGCCTCCCAAAGCAATGGGATTCCAGGTGTGAGCTGCCACAGCAGGCCTTCTGGTTCATTTTTGACAAAGAATCGAGGCCAAGGTCTGCAGCTTAGCCTCATCATCCCAGCACTTTGAGAGGACGAGGCCAGCCACCAGCCCAAGCCTGAAGGTGGATACCTGCTGGGGAACCTCTGTGCGACCTATTCTCTACCCTCCATCCAAAATGAGCCGGACATGGTGGCACCTGGCTGTTGTTGTGGCTCCTCAGAATGTTGGGGAAAGGCTCGCTGGAACCTGGCAGGCTGAGACTGCAGAGGCTGAGAGTGAGCCACCGCCCTCCAACCTGGGCGATGGAGTCATACACTGACTCAAAGAAAAAAGGAAAAAAAAGAAGAGCTTCCACTTGTGTTTGGGGTTGGGATGCCGAGGCGAGAGGCTGCCTGAGCCCAAGTGTCAGAGACCAGCAATGACGATGTGGCCAGACCTCTTCTCAGTGAGAGGTCACCGAAATCGAGTCAAGTATGGTGGCCCTCAGAGTTCCCCCTGCTTGGGGGCTGAGGCAGGAGGACCACTTGACCACCACAGTTCTAGGCCCTGGGATCCACGATCGTGCCCCTGAACCCTAGCCCCACAGAAGGAGACCCCGGTGACAAAAAATGCCTCCCAAGTGCGTCCTGAAAGCCCTTCATGAATCCCGAGAGAAAGGTCCAAGTGGGTAAAGGACAATGGAGTGATAAGAATAGGAAGGGCCCTCCCCACCCGAAGGTATCAGGCAGGGTGACCGGAACTTGAGCTGGCTGTGGCATTGCTGGACCTCCTTGATCGCTGTACGCCCGATGGCCGCCCTAGCTCTGGGCCGTTTGTTCCTTGAACTCACACACATCTTTTCTGTGGGACACAAGTGTGGAGGGTGGAGGCAGGCATTCTGGGGCACATGACCAAAGGCATGGGATGGACATGCCCAGTGGCAACGTTTGATACCTCCCAAGAACCACAGGATGGAAAGTGCCTTTTCCTGTCCCATCCCTGAAGGTGACTCTTCACGCGGGGTGGCAGGGGTAGTGGTGGTGGTGGTGGTGGTTATTATTATTTGGATTCGGAATCCCGCTCTGTCAACCAGGACAGAGCATAGGGGCAAACTCTTGGCCACTGGGGACTCCACCTGACAGGTTCAGGCAATCCTGCCTCGGCCACCCGAGTGGCTGTAACCACCAGCCTGGGCCACCATGCCAGGCTAATGTTTGGATATATTATTGGTGCCCTAGATGAGGTCTTGCTCCATGTCCTGGGCTGGTATCCAATGCACAGACTCAGGCCATCCACTCACCTGGGATTCTGAATGGCCGGGATGCCAGTCTGAGCCAATGAGCCCGGCCTGTGGTTGTGGTTGTGATGGTGGTTTGTATTATTATTCTGAGTCAGAGTTCTGCTCTGTCGCCCAGGCCAAAGCACAGGGACTTGCTTTCTGCCACCACGGCCTCTACCAACTGGGCTCTGGCAATCCTCACAATGTGGCCTCCCATGTGGCCATAATGACAGTCTTGCACCACCATGCTTGGTTCATTTTTTTGGCTTCTTGTAGATACAAAGTCTCATTAAGCTTCCCAGGCTGGACTCCAACCAGGGGTCTCAGGCCATCTTCTCGCCTCAGACTCCTAGAGCACCAAGATAACTGGTGTGAGCCCACCCACCTAGCCTCCACACCCCTCTCGGGGCCCCACCATGAGGTCTGCTCACTTCTGTCAACCCGGGACTCCAGAGAGGGCGGCTGGAGTCACATGCTGAACTTTGCCCTGGGGAGCACCTGGTGCAGGGGTGTGTCTTCGCTGGGTCAACCATCGCTCTGCCCACCTCGTTCTCCAGGGTGGAACCACTCGCTCCATGCAGGTGCTGGCACAGTGAAAGGGAGGGCGTGACTCTCAAACTGTTAGGGGTTCGGGAATGGTGGGTCAACTCATGCCTGTCTCCTTGGCATTTGGGGCGTCCAAGATAGAAAGATGACTGGAGCCTGGGAGATTGAGACCTGACTGGACACCCTAGCAATCCCCCACTTCCACCCCAAGCAAAACACAAAACATTGGGTTTGGGCTGGCCACAGTGGGAGGATCTACTCTGGGAAAGAGTTCAAGACCAGGACTGAAAACCAGTATGTTGAACAAATGGAAAGCCTGTGATCACAGGAGTTTGGGAGGAACAGGCTGAGAGGATGGCCAGAGTTGGGCTGTTTGAGACTCTCCTAGGCAAACTAGTGAGGAAAGGAAAGAAAGAAAGAAAAAGAAAGAAAGAAATACATTCTTCTGCAAACCTTCTGCCTTCAGTATTTCCTCTCAACCCCCCCACATATGAGGGTTCCCCCCCTTGGCACGTTCCAGCACCAACCCTCCACAATTGTTGCCCCCACTTTGGTGGGGGAGTTCTCAACTAAACTGGTGGGGTTACTGCTGGCTCTCCACTCTGAAGTGAGAAATGTGCCCCAGGCAGATTGACCCTTCACTCAGCAATGAGGACCTTCCACCAAGAAAGGCCATGGACACATCCCTCACCCAGGGACATTTCTTTTCCCCCAATCCCATTCTTTCTGGATCTAAGGCCAGTCGCCCTGGGAATACACCATGTGCAGTCAAGAATCTGTGTACGATTCTGATGTTTTTGGAGACAGGGTCTGGCTCTGTTGCCCAGGCTGGAGCCCAGAGACATGACTGTAGTTCACCGCTAGCCTCGAAATCGTCGTCTCTGGAAATCTTCCTGCCTCAGCCTCTGGGGTGGCTGGGGTGATGGGCACATTGAACACAGACATGCTGTTTGGAGGGGTGTGGAGACGGCATCTTTCTGCATGGTCCAGGCTGACCTGGGGCCCCTGGGCTCTAGTCACACTCCCGTCTAGGCCTCTCAGAGTGCTTGAATTCCAGGCAAGGGCTGCCACACCAGGCCTTCTGGTTTGTTTTTGATGAAGAATTGATGTTGGGCTTGAGGGTCAGCCTCATCATCCCAGGGCTTTGGGTGGCCAAGGCCTGAAGCCAGCCAAAGTCTACAGGCTGAAACACACCCGGGCACCTCAGCAAACCTCATCTCTACCCTCCATCCCAAATGAGCCCTGTATGGTCATGCATGCCTGTCATTTCTTCTCCTTGGAAGGCCAGGGAATGGTTCATCAGAGTCTGGCAGGCCGAGGCTGCAGTGGCTGGGACCAAGCCACTGCCCTCCAGCATGGGCGACTGAAAGAAAAAAAGAAAAAAGAAAAAAAAGAACTTTCATTTGTGGATGGAGTTGGGATGACCGTGAGCAGACAGAGATCATTTGGGAAGGAGGCACCAACGTTGGAGTTAGAGTTCCCGAATGACGATGGATTGGCCGACAATCGGACCGTGGCTCTGGTAGGCTGAGGCAGGTGATTGCTGGAGCACAGGATTTCAAGACCAGCCTGGGCCATGTAGCAAGACCTCGTCACTCCACAGAATGCAAACATTGGAATAGCACATGGTAGCATTCTCTGTCCCGGCTACAAGGGAATCAGTGACCTCCATCTTGGGTTATTCCTTAGTGTCACCCTTGCTGACAGAATGTGCAAGTCCAGGCTGGGCACCAAGGTTCATGACCATCAGCCCCATGCCCAGGGAGGCCGAGGCAGCAGGCTGCCTGGGCCCAGGGGTCAGAGTAAAGCACAAGTGACATGGCCAGACCTTGTCTCGCCTAGAGGTCCCCAAAATAGAGTCAGGCGTGGTCTGCCATGGAGTCCCACCTTCTCAGGGGCTTAGGTGGGAGGACCGCCTAAGCCCCTCATGTGGAGGCCCTGGGACACAATCATGTTGCTACTCCCCAGCTTGGCTGACCGAGACTTCGTCAACAAAAAAGTTGCCTCCTACTTGCGTCATGACAAGTGACCATGACTCCTCAGGGATAGGTCCACTTGGCCAGGGGATGATGGAGAGATCAGGAGTGTAAAGGGCCCTCCCCTCACCCAAAGGTGGCAGACAGGGTGACCGGAACCTGGTCTGGACGTGGCATTGACAGACCACCTTGTTCACTCTGGTCCTGATGGCCACCCAACCTTGGGACCATGTGTTCCGTGAGCTCATACATGTCTTCCCTGTGGGACAAGAGTGTGGAGGGTGAATGCAGGCCTTCTTGGGTGCATCACCGAGGGCACGGGGTGGACATTCCCTGTGGCCACCTTTGAGACCTCCAGCAAATGACAGGCCAGAGAGTGTTTTTTTCTTTCCCATCCCTGAGGGTGACTATTCACACTGGGTGGCAGGGGTGTTGGTGTTGGTGGTGCTGGTGCTGGTGATTACTATTATTATTTGAAGTCAGAATCCCAATCTGTCCACCAGGCCAGAGTGCAGGGACACTCTAACAGCCACCACGGACTCCAGCTGCCAGACTCAGGCTTTCCTCCATCCACGGCCACACAAGTGGCTGGAACCATAAACATGCACCACCACGATCGGCTTATCTTTGGATTTATTTTTGATGGCCGAGACAAGGTCTCACCCTGTGTCCCGGGCTGGTGTGCAAGCCACAGGATCAGGCTGTCCACCTGCCTGGGCCTCAAAAGGACTGGGATGCCAGGCTGAGCCCCTCACCCTGGCCTGTGGTTGTGGTGGTGGTTGGTATTATTATTCTGAGTCTGAGTCCTGCTCTGTCGCACAGGTCAGAGCACAGGAGCCCGCTCTTGATCACTGCAGCATACAGCAGCTGGGCTCCTGCGAACCTCCTGCCATAACAAGCCGAGTGCCCAGTACAAGGGGCATGCACTACCATGTTTGGCTTATTTTCATTGGCTTCTCATAGTGATGAGGTTTTGCCAAGATGCCTGGGCTGGTCTCAAACACGGGGGCTCAGGCCATCCTCTTGCCTTGGCCTTCCAGAGTGCTGTGATGACAGGCGTGATCCCCTAAGCCTTTCCTCCACAACCCACTTGGGACCCCACCACGAGTTGCGCTCCCTTCTGATGACCCAAACCCCAGAGAGTGTGGCTGGAGCCACCAACCGACCCCTCCCCAGTTGAATGCCTGCTGCTGGGGCATGTCTCCACTGGGGTGACCACTTCTCCACACGCCTCATTCCCCAGGGTGAATCTTCTCTCTTCTGCCAGGGGTGACCTCAGGGAAAGGGAGGGCATGACTTTGGGGAGGCGGGAATGGCCAGGTGACCCACACCTGTCTACACGGCACTCAGCAAGGCCGAGATGGGAAGATGACTAGAGCCCGGGATCTCTAGACCAGGCTGTACACCATAGCAAGCATCCTGTTCGACCCCAAGCAAAACCAAGAAAGCCTTGGGTGAGGGCAGGCCACGGCAGGGGATCACCTCCAGCCAGGAGTTCAAGATTGAGCAGGGAGACCAGGATGTCGACCAAATGAAAAGCCTGTGGTTGGCACAGTTTGGGAGACCCAGGCTGAGAGGATGGCCCAAGTTGGGCAGTTTGAGAGTAGCCAGGGCAACCTAGTGAGGAAAGAAAAGGAAGGAATGAAAAGAAAGAAAAAGATATCCATTCTCCTGTCACCCTTCTGCCCTCAGTCCTTGCATTGCCACCCACCCCACATGTGAGGGTCCCCCAAGCTCGGCAACTTCGAGTCCCAACCAACACCACAATGGATGCCCTTGTTTTGGTGCAGGAGATCCTGAGGCTAACTGGCTGGGTTCCAGCTGGCTCTCCTCTTCAAGGAGAGAAATGTGCCCCAGGCAGGCTAACCCTCCAACTCGGCAATGAGGACCTTTAGACAAGGAAGGCCAGTGACATATGCCTCACTTGGGGATATTTCAACCTCCTTAATCCTATTTTATCTGACTCTAAAGCCAGTTGTCTTGTGAACATGCCACGAGCAGTTGAGAATCTGTGTATGATTCTGATAATTTTGGAGGTCTGGCTGTGTGGCCCAGGCTGGGACCCAGGGACAAGACTGTCATTCACTGCTAGCCTCAAAATCACAGGCTCTGGCAATCCTTCTGCCTCAGCCACTGGGACGAGAGGCACCTCGAACCTTAGGCACCCTGTTTCGATGGGTGAGGAGTGGGGTTCTCCCTGCATGGCCCTGGGTTCCAGCCATCCTCCATCCTCACCCTCCCAGAACACTGGGATTCCATTGGTGGGCCAACGCAACAGGCCTTCTGGTTCATTTTTGATGAAGGATCGAGGCCAGGCTTGGGGGCTCAGCCTCGTTATCACAGCACTTCGGGAGGCTGAGGCCAGTGGCAGGCCTGAAACCGTGGGCCGAGATTGGCCCAGGCACATTGGCGAGACCTCATCTCTACACTCCATCTCAAATGAGCCATGTCTGGTGGTATATCCCTGCCATTGCGACTCCTCGGAATGCCAGGTAAATGCTCCCTGGAGCTTGGTATTCATTTGTTTATGGAGTTGGGAACATTGTGAACAGACAGATTATTTGGAAGGATGCCCCAACCTTGGGTCTATGTTCCTGAAAGAGTAGATCACCAGACAATCAGTCCATGGCTTTGGGAGGCCGAGGTGAGGGATTGCTGGAGCCCAGAAGTTCAAGACCAGCCCGGGCCATGTAGTAAGATCATGTTGCTCCCGAGAATGCAAACACTGAAGTCAAGCTTTGTGGCATCTACAGTACAGGCTACACATGATGTGGTGGCCTCTGTTCTGGGGCATTCCTTTGCATCACCCCAGCCGAAAGAAAGTGCCAGTCCAGGCCAGGCACCATGGCTCATGGCCATCAGTCCTGTGCCCTGGAAGGTTGAGGCCGGAGGCTGTCTGAGCCCAGGGGATGGAGACTAGCCTGGGCAATGTGGTCAGACCTCGTCTCCATGAGAGGTCCCCAAAATCAAGTCAGGCGTGGTGGAACCTGGAGTTCTGGCTGATCACTCTGTGTCCAAGGGCCGCCTTAGCTTGGGGCCATCTGTTCCATGAGCTCACACACATCTTTGCTGTGGGACACGAGTGTGGAGGGTGGAGGCAGGCTTTCTGGGGTGTGTGGCTGAAGTCGCAGGATGGATGTGCCCAGTGGCCACCTTTGTATACTCCCGTGAATGACAGGCCGGAAAGTGCCTTTTACTCTCCCATTCTTGAGGGTGAATCCTCGCATGAGTGGCATGATTACTGGTGGTGGTGGTGGTGATTATTACTATTATTATTTAGAGTCAGAATCCCACTCTGTCACCCAGGGCAAAGCACAGGAGCACGCTCTTGGCCACCACAGACTCCACCTCTCATGCTCAGGTAATCCTACTGCCTATGGTTCCTGAGTGCCTGGAACCACAGGCCTGCGCCACCACATCCGGTTAATCTTGGGATTTATTATTTATTTATTTATTTGTTTGTTTGTTTATTTATTTATTGAGTTGGATTCTCACTCTGTCACCCAGACTGGAGTGCAGTGGCTGCTCCCAGCCACCACAGCCTTGACCTGCTGGGCTCCGGAGATCCTTCCACTTCAGCCTTCCAAGTAGCTGGAACTACAGGCATGTGCTACAATGCCCGGCTGATTTTTGATTTATTGTAGAGATGAGGTCTTGCTAAGTTGCCCAGGCAGGTCTTGAACCCACGGGCTCAGGCAACCCACTCATCTCAGCCTTCCAAGGTGCGGGATTACAGGCTGAGCCACCAAGACTGGCTGGGATGTATTTTTGAGGGCAGAGACCAGGTCTCACCCCATGTCCTGGGCTGCTGTCGAACCTACACCCTCAGGCCACCAACCTGCCTGGGCTTTCAAAGAGCCATGATTCCAGGCTGAGCCCCTGAGACCAGCCTGTTGTTGTGGTGAAGTTGGTTGTTAGTATTATTATTCTGAGTTGGAGCCCCACTCTCTCACCCAGGCCAGAGCACAGGAGACAGCTCTTGGTCACCATGATCTCCACTGGCTGGGCTCTGGCAATCCTCGCACTGCAGCATCACGAGCAACCAGACCGACAGACGTGTGCCACCACAATCTTCTCATTTTTGTGGCTTCTTGTAGAGACGAAGTCTCGCCAAGAAGACTGGGCTGGTCTTGACCCCAGGGCCTCAGGAAATTCTCTCAGATCATACACCCATAGCACCAGAATGACAGGAGTGAGCCACCACGCCTAACCTCCACACACTTCTTGGGGCCCCACCATGAGACCCGATCCCTTCCAATGGACCAGGACCTCGGGGGGAGCCCCTAGTGTAGGGGCGTGTCTCTGGCAGGGTGCCAACCTCTCCACCTGCCTCATTCCCTAGGATGGTACCCACGCTCCTTCCAGAGGCTGCCTCAGAGAAAGGGAGAGCAGTGTTAATCTCAAACCTTCTAGGGATCAGGAATGGCCGGGTGACCCATGCCTGCCTTCACAGCACTCAGAGAGGCCAAGAAGGGAAGATGTCAGGAACCTGGGAGATAGAATCCAGGCTGGACACCATAACAACCACCCACCTCGACACCAAGCAAATGCCAGAAAACATTTGGTGAGAGCAGGTTTCGGCAGCAGGATCACCTCCGGCTTAGAGTTCAAGACCAGGCAGGAAGCCCAGGATATTGATCAAATGGAAAACCTGTTAATGCAGCAGTTTAAGAGGCCCAGACCAAGAGGATGGCCTGAGTTTGGTAGTTTGAGAGCAGCCTAGTCAACCTAGTTAAGAGAAAAGAAAGGAAAGAAAGAAAGAAGAGAAAGAAAGAAAGAAAGAAATGCATTTTTCTGCAAATCTTCTGGCCCTAGTAGTTTCCCCCCACCCCTCCAACATGTGAGGGTCCCCCAAGTTCGGTGCCTTCTAGCCGTAACACCACACAACAGATGCCATCGCTTTGGTGCGAGTGTTCCTGAGGCTCCCTGGCCAGGTTCCTGTCAGCTCTCCTCTCTAAAGTGAGAAATGTGCCGCAGGCAGATCAACCCTCTGACTCGGCAATGAGAACCATCCACCAAGAAAGGACAGGGACACATCCCTCATTCGGGGACATTTCTTCACCCCAATTGCATTTTTCCTGGTTCTAAAGCTAATTGCCCTGTGAACACACAACGCAAAGTTGAGAATGTGTGTACAATTCTGATGTTTTTGGAGACAGGGTCTCGCCCTGTAGCCCAGGCTGGGGTCCAGGGACAAGACCATCATTCACCACAAACCTCGAAATCATGGGCTCTGGCAATCCGCCTGTCTTAGCCTCCAGAGTGGCCAGAATGATGGGCACCTCAATCCCAGACCACCTGTTTGGATGGGTTCAGAGACGGGAACTTCCTGTGTGTCCTGGGCTGACCTTGGGCTTCTGGTCTCCAGCCACCCTCCCACCTCAACCTTCCAGGGTGCTGGGATTCCAGTTGTGGTCTGCCACACCAGATCTTCTGGTTCGTTTTTGATGAAGGATTGAGCCTGTGCTTGGGGACTCAGTCTCATTATACCAGTGCTTTGGGAGGGTGAGGGAAATTACAAGCATGAGCACATGGACCAATTCTCCCCTGGGAAACCCAGGGAGACCTTGGTTTTACCGTCCATCCCAAATAAGACTGGTAGGGTGGCACGGGCTTGTTGTTCCAGCTTCTCGGAAGGCTGGGGAAAGGCTCACCATAGCCCGGCCTACCTTAGCAGCAGTGGCCTGGAGCAAGGTCCCACTCTCCAACCTGGGCGATGGAGATCGACTCCAACCCAAAGAAAAAAGGTATAAAAAGAGCATTCATTTGTGATGGAATTGGGATCATCGTGAGCAGACAGATCATTTGGGAAGGAGGCCCTGCTTTGGGCCTAGAGTTCCTGAAAGATGGTGCATCAGCAGACAATCAGGCTGTGACTTTTGGAGCCCAAGGCAGGGAACCACTGGAGCCGAGGAATCCAAGACCACCCTGGACCATGTAGCAAGATCTTGTCACTCCCCAGAATGCAAACACTGGAGTCGTGCATGGTGGTGCCTGTGGTCCTGCCCACATGGGATGTGTTGGACTCTATCTCGTGGCATTCTTTTACATTGCTCCCACTGAAGCTCATAAGAGTTCAGGCCAAGCACCGTGGATCATGGCCATCAGGTCCCATCCCGGGAGGTCGAGTTGTGAGGCTGCCTGAGCCCAAGGGTCAGAGACCAGCCTGGGCGACATGGTCAGACCATGTCTCCACGAGAGGTACCCCAAATGGAGTCACATTTGGTGGCACCTGGAGTCCCGGCTGCTTGGGACCTGAGGTGGGAGGACCACCTGAACCCCACAGGTCGAGGGCTCGGGAACCAGAATCATTCCTCTGTGCCCCAACATGGGTGACAGAGAGTCCAGTGACAAATAAAGGCTCCATACATGTGTCACAACATGCGTCCACGTCTCCCCAGGGAAAGGTCCACATGGGCAGGGACGATGTAGTGAATGAGAAAGGAAGGGCCCTCCACCCTCCCGAAGGTGGGAGACAGGGTGACCGGAAGCTAGGCTGGCCGTGGCATTGCCTGACTACCTTGATCAATGTGTGTGCAACAGACGCCCTAGCTCAGCACCATCTGTTCCATAAGCTCACACACCACTTTGCCATGGGGTACAAGTGTGGAGGGTAGAGGCAGGCTTCTGGGGAGCATAGCTGAATGCACAGGACAGACTTGCCTGGTGTCCACCTTTGAAACCTCCCTTAAACTTCAGGTCAGAAAGTGCCTTTTCCTCTTCCATCCCTGTTAGTGACTCTTTGTGCTGGGTGTCAGGGGTGGTGATGGTGGTGGTGTTGGTGATTATTATTATTTGGAGTCAGAATCCTGCTCTGTAGCCTAGACACCAGTGCAGGGGCATGCTCATGGACACCACCAACTCCACCTCCTGGGCTTAGGCAATACTACTGCCTCATCCCCCTGAGTGGCTAGTACCACAGGCCTGCACCATGAAGCCCGGCAAATCTTTTGTATTTATTTTTGATGGCCGAGATGAGGTCTCATCACCTGTCCTGGGGTGGTGTGGAACCAGCAGTCTCAGGCCATCCACTCACCTGGGCCACCAAAGTGCCAGGATGCCAGCCTGAGTCCCTGAGCTGGGCGTGTTGTTGTGGCAGTGGTGGTGGTTGGTATTATTATTCTGATTCAGAGTCCCTCTCTGTCACTCAGGCCAGGGCACAGGGGTCCAATCTCAGCCACTGCAGCTTCCACTAGCTGGGTTCCAGCAATTCTCCCACCATGGCCTCCTGTGGCTGGAAAGACAGGTGTGCACCACCACACTTGGCTCATTTTTTTGGCTTCTTGTACAAATGAGGTCTTGCCAAGGGGCCCAGTCTGGTCTTGAACCCGGAGGCTCAGGTCATCATCTCATCTTGGCCTCCCAGAATGCTGGGATGAGAGGCATGATTTCCAGCGCCCACTCTCCCCACCCCTATTGTGGTCCCACCATGAGGCCCAATCACTTATGATGATGTGGGACCCCAGAGAGTGCAGCCACAGTCGCTGGTTGACCCATCACCAGGGGGAGTGCCAGATGCAAGGGTTTGTATCTGCCTGGGAACCCACCCCTCCGCCTACCTAGTTCCCCAGAGTCGACTGGCACACTCCTCCCAGGGGCTGCCTCGGGGAAAGGGAGGGCCTGACTATCAAACTTTTGTGGAGGTGGGGAAAGTCAGGCGATGCACGCCTGTCTCCTTGGCACTCAGGGAGAATGAGAGGGAAATAAGACCAGAGCCCTGGAGCTCGAGACCAGGATGGACACCATAGCAAGCCCCCACCTTGACCCCAAGCAAAACAAAGAAAACCTTGGGTGAGGGCAGGTCTCAGGGGAGGATCATCTCCTTCCAGAGTTCAAGACCAGGCAGGAAGACCAAGATGTGGACCAAATTGAAAGCCTGTGATTGCAGCAATTTGGAAGGCCCAGGCTGAGAGGGTCACTGAGTTGAGTAGTTTGAGAGCAACCTGGGCAACCTAGTGAGTAAAGAAAAGAAAGAGGGAGGAAGGAACGAAAGAAAGAAAGAAAGAAAGAAAGAAAGAAAGAAAGAAAGAAAGAAAGAAAGAAAGAAAGAAAGAAAGAAAGAAAGAAAGAAAGAAATCCATTATTTTGCAAACATATTGCCCCAGACCTTCCCCCCCATCTCTCCCACATGTGAGGGTAGCCCACTTCATCATCTTGCAGTCCAACCCAGACCAATGCCTGCTCCCACTGTGGTGTGGGAGTTCCCGAGGCTACCTGGCCGTATTCCTACCAGCTTTCCTCTCCAATGTGAAAAATGTGCTGCAGGCAGGCTTACCTGCCCACTCAGCAATGAGGACCTTCTGCCAAGAAAGGCCGGGGACACATTCTTTACCCAGGAACCATTCTTTCCCCCAGTCCCATTTTTCCTGCCTCAAAAGCCAGTCACCCTGTGAACACAGTGTGCACAGTTGAGAATCAGTGTACAATCCTGATTTTTTGGAGACTGTGTCTGGCTCTGTGGCCCAGGCAGGGCCCCAGGGACACGACTGTAATTCCCCATTTGTTTCAAAATTGCAGACACCAGTGATCTATCCATCTCAGTCTCTGGAGTGGGCAGGAAAATGGATGCCTTGACCCCATATCCCCTGTTTGGGTGGGTGCAGAGATGGGATCTCCCTGCATGGCTAGGGCTGACCTTGGGCTCCTGGGCTCCAGCCATCCTCCCACCTCAGGCTCCCAGAATGCTGGAATTCTAGGCATGGGCCATCATGACGAGTCTTCTGGTTCATTTTTGACAAAGGATCAAAGCCGGGTTTGGAGGCTTAACCTCATATTTACAGCACTTTGAGTGGCAGAGGCCAGCAGCCAGCTCCAGCCCATGGGCCAAGACCCACCAGAGCAACGTGATGAGACTTCGCCTCTACCCTTCATCCCAAATGAGCCAGGTATGTTGGCATGTGCCTGTTGTTCCAGCTTCTCAGAAGACCGGGGAAAGGCTCACCAGAGCTTGGCGGGCAAATGCTACGGTGGCCGGGAGCAAGCCACCACCCACCAACCTAGCTGAAGGAGTGAGACCCCGACTCAAAGAGAAAAAGGAAAAAAGGAACAAAAGAAGAGCTTCCATTTTTGCATGAAATTGGCATCATCATGAACAGACAGAGATCATTTGGGAAGGATGTCCCAGAATTGGGCATAGATTTTCTGAAAGATGGTGGATCGGCAGACAATCATGCTGTGACTTTGGAAGTCCAAGGCAGTGGAACCCTGGAGCCTGGGGGTTGAGACCAGCCTGGGCCAGGTAGTGAGACATCGTCACTCCAGGAAAGCAAACACAGGAGTGGTGCATGGTAGCGACCATGGTCCCAGCTGCAGGGGATGCGGTCGCCTTCATCTCAAGGCTTTCTTTGCATCACCCCCACTGACAGTATGTGCAAGACCTCGCCAGGCACCATTGTTAATGGCTGTCAGACCTGCGTCCTTGGAGGCTGAGGCAGGAGGCAGCCTGAGGCCAGGGGTCAGAGACCAGCCTGAGCGATGAGGAAAGACCTCATCTCAGTGAGAGGTCTCCAAAATCGAGGCAGGCATGGTGGTCCTTGGACTTCCAGCTGTTCGGGGGCCTAGATGGGAGGACCACCTGTAACCCGGAGGTTGAGGCCCTGGGAGTAACAATTTTGCTGCCGTGCCCTAGCTAGGGCAATGGAGACTCCAGTGACAAAAAACGTCTCCCTCATGTGCCATGACAGGCGTCCATGGCTCCCCAAGGACAGGTCTGCATGGGCAGAGGATGAAGGAGTGATAGGAAGAGGAAGGGGCCAACCCCATTCCAAAGGTGCAGACCAGCCTATGGTAACATAGACTGGCTGTGGCGTTGCCAGACTGCTTTGATCACTCTGTACCTCACAATCCCCATAACTTGGAGCAGTATGTTCTGTGAGCTCACATGGGTCTTTGCCATGGGGCACAAGTGTGTGGGGTGGAGGTAGGCCTTCTGGGACTCGTGACTGAAAGCATGGGATGGACGTGCCTGGTGGCCACCTTTGATAAATCCCATGAACGACAGGTGGGAAAGTAGCTTTTCCTCTCCCATTCCTGAGTGTGATTTCCCACACTGGGTGGCAGAGGTGGTGGTGGTGGAGGTGTTGGTGATTATTATTATTTGGAATAGGAATGCCACTTTGTCACCTAGGCCAGAGTGCAGGGGCATGCTTATAGACACATCAGACTCCACCTGCTGGTCCCAGGCAATACTCCCACCTCTGCCCCCAAGTGGCTGGAACCACAGGACTGTGCCATCACACCTGGCTAATTTTAGATTTATTTTTGATGGCTGAGATGAGGTGTTGCCCCGTGTCCCGGCCTGGTGTAGAACCCTCAGGTTCAGGGTGCTACTCTAGGCCACTGCAGCCTCCACAGACTGGGTTCTGGCAATCCTCCCACTGTGGGCTCCTGGGTGGCTAGAATGAAAGTCCTGTACCACCAAGCTCAGCTCATGTTTTGGTTTCTTGTAGAGTCGAGGTCTTGCAATGGTTCCCAGACTGGTGTCAAGCCCATGGGCTCACGTCATCCTCTCACCTTGGCCTCGCAGAGCATTGGAATGACAGGCGTGAGCCCTGGCACCCAACCTCTAAACCCCTCTTGGGGCCCCACTGCGAGGCCCTCTCCCTTCTGATGACCTGGGACTATGGAGAGGGCAACCAGCATCACCCTCCAAGACCACCTGGATGGGAGGGCATGGAGCGTGGGTGTTTCTCCACCTGGGGTGCCTGGCCCAACTCCCCCCTTGTTCACTAAGGTGGACCCGCTCACTTCTCCCAGTGGCTGCCTTGGGGAAAGGAAGGGCTTGACTCTCAAAACTTCAGGGGGCAGGGATGGCTGGGCGATTCACGCCTGTCTCCTCAGTACTTGGGAGACCAAGACAGGAAGATGTCTGAAGCCAGGAGTTCCAGACCAGGCTGGACACCCTAGCAAGTCCACACCTCGACCCAAAGAAAAACCCAGAAAACCATGGTTGTGGGGAGGCCCCGGTGGGAGGATCGTCTCTGGCAGTGTTCAAGACCAGGCAGGAGACCAGAATAACCATCAAATGGAAAGCCTGTGATCACAGCAATTTGAGAGGTCCAGGACAAGAGGAAGGCCCGAGTTGGGTGGTTTGAGTGCAGTCTAGGCAGCCTAGTGAGGAAAGAATCAGAAAGAAAGTAAGAAAGAGATAGAAAGAAAGAAAGAAAGAAAGAAAGAAAGAAAGAAAGAAAGAAAGAAAGAAAGAAAGGAAGGAAGGAAGGAAGGAAGGAAGGAAGGAAGAAGGAAGAAAGGAAGAAAGGTTGGAAGGAAGGAAAGGAAAGAAAGAAAGAAAGAAAGAAAGAAAGAAAGAAAGAAAGAAAGAAAGAAATCTATTCTCATGCAAACCTTCTGCCCTAAGTCTTTACCCTCCATTCTCCCACATGGCAAAGTCCCTCAAGTTCAGCACCTTCCATTCCCAACCACCCCAATGGCTGCCCCCATTTTGCTGTGGGAGTTCCCAAGACTCCCTGCCCTGGTTCCTGCCAGCTCACCTCTCAAAGGTGTGAAATGTGCCCCAGGCAGGCTGACCCTCTGAATCCACAATGAGGACCTCTCCCAAGAAAGGCCAGGGGCAGATTCCTCATCCGGGGACATTTCTTTCCTCCCAATCCCATTTTTAGAGGCTCTAACACCAGTCACCCTCTGAACACACCATGCGCAGTTGAGAATCTGCATACGATTCTGATGTTTTTAGGGACAGGGTCTGGCTATGTGGCCCAGGCTGGTGCCTGAAGACATGACCGTCATTCACCGCCAGCCTCAAAATCGCGGGCTCTGGCGATCCTCCACCTCAGCATACAGAGTGGCTGGGATGATGGGCACCACGCCCCCAGACCTCCTGTTTGGATGGGTGTAAAGATGGGGTCTCCCTGCGTGGCACAGGCTGACCTTGAGCTCCTGGGTTACAGCCATCCTCCAGCCTCCGTCTCTCAAAACACTGGAATTCCAGGCATGGGCTGCCATGGCCCGTCTTCTGGTTTGTTTTTGATGAAGGATCGAGGTCTGTCTTGGGGGATCAACCTCCACATCCTAGTGCTTTGGGAGGCCGATGTCCGTGGCCGGCCCCAGCCTGAGACATGCCCAGACAACTCAATGAGACCTCATCCCTATCCTCTATCCCAAATGAGCCGAACGTGGTGGCATGCACCTGTCATTCTGTCTCCTCTGAAGCCCAAACCTGGACAGCTCACCAAAGCATGGCGTGCCAAGACTGTGGTGACTGGGAGTGAGCCACAGCCTTCAGCCTGGGCGATGGAGTGAGACTCCACCTCAATTTAAAAAAAGAATGAAAAGAAAAGCATCCATTTGTGTATGGAGTTGGGATCATTGTGAACAGACAGAGATCATGGGGGAAGGAGAACTCAGACTTGGGCATAGAGTACCTGAAAGATGGTGGATCAGCAGACAATTGGGCTGTGGTTTTGGGAGACTGAGGCAGGAGAAGGCTGGAGCCCAGGAGTCTGAGACCAGCCTTGGCCACGTAGTGAGATCTCATCGCTCCCCGGAATGCAAACAACGAAGTGGAGCATGGTGGCACCCGTGGTCCCATCTGCACTGTATGTGGTCACCTCTGTCCCGGGCACTCCTATACATTGCTCTCATTGACAGAATGTGCCAGTCCAGTCTGGGTGCCATGGCTCATGGCCATGAATTCCGTTCTCTGGGCAGCCAAGGCGGGAGGTTGCCTGAGTCCAAGGGTTGGAGACCAGCACAGGTGATGTGGCCAGACCTCATCTCAGCAAGAGGTCCTCAAAATCAATCAGGCGTGGCAGCCCCTGGAGTCCCAGCTATTCAGGGGCTGCGACATGAGGAGTGCCTGAGCCCAGCAGGTTGAGGTCCCAGAATTCATGATCGTGCCACCATGCTCCAGCACGGCCGATGGAGACATCAGCGAAAAAAAGACACCTCCAACGTGAGTCACATGGGTGTCCACGGCTCCCCAAGGAAATGTCTGCGTGGGTGTGGGACATTTGAGTAATCAAGAGAGGAAGTGGCCCACCTCCCCCTGAAGGTGGCAGACTGGAACCCGAAACCTGGACTGGCTGTGATGTTACTGGACTGCCTTGATTGCTCTGTGACCAACGACCACCCTAGCTCAGGGCCATCTCGTCTGTGAGCTCACATGCTCCTTTGCTGTGGGGCACATGTGTGGCGGGAAGAGGCAGGTCTTCTGGGGCACATGGCTAAAGGTGTGGGACAGACGTGCCCAGTGGACACCTTTAAAACCTCCCATGAATGACAGGCCGGAAAGTGCCTTTTCCTCTCCCATCCCTGAGCATGACTCCTCTCTCTGGGTGACAGGGTTGGTGGTGATGGTGGTGGTGGTGATTATTTTTATTTGGAGTCAGAATCCCGATCTTTTGTCCTGGCCAAAGCACAGGGGCACACTCACGGACACCGCATACTCCACCGGCCAGACACAGTCGATCCTCCCACTTTATCTCCCTGATGGCTGGAACTACAGGACTGTGTCACCATGCACAACTAATCTTTGGATTTATTTTTGATGGCTGAAAGAGGTATTGCTCCATGTCTCGGACTGGTGTCAAACCCACAGGGTCAGGTCATCCACTTGTCTGGGCCTCTGGAGGGCCAGGATGCCAGGCTGAGCCCCTGAGACCAGCCTGGGATTTTGGTGGTGGTAGTCATTGGTATTTTTATTCTGAGTCGGAGTCCCACTTTGTCGCCCAATCCGAAGTGTAGGGGCCCACTCTTGGCCACCATGACTTCCACTGGTTGGGCTCCAGCAATCCTCCCGCCATGACCTCACGAGTTGCTGGAATGACAGGTGTGCATCAACACATTCGTCTCATTTTTTTGGCTTCTTGTACAGACGAGGTCTCACCAAGGTGCCCAGGCTGGTCTCAAATGCGGGAGATCAGGCCATCCTCTCCCTCAACCTTTCAGAGCTTGCGGATTACAGGCCTGTGTCCCTGTTCCTGGCCTCAACACCCCACTCAGGGCCCCACCTCGAGGCCCACTCCTTTCCAATGACCTGGGACCCTGGAGAAGGTGACCAGAGTTGCCCATTGATTCCTCCTAGGGAGGAGTGCCTGGCTCAGGGATGAGTCTCCCCTGTGTCACCCACCCCTCTGCCTAACTCATTCCCCAGGGTGGGACTGCTCACTCCTCTCAGGGACCACCTCGAGAAAATGGAGGGTGTGACTCTCAAAACTTCAGGGAGCTGGAATGGCTGGGCAAATCACGCCTTTCCCATTAGCACTTGGGAGGACGAGATGGGAAGATGGCCAGAACCCAGGAGTTGAGACCAGGCTGGACACCATAGCAAGCCTCCACCTTGACCCCAAGCAAAACTCAGAAAACCTTGGGTGAGGACATGCCTTGATGGAAGGATCACCTCCAGCCTCCAGTTCAAGATAAGGCAGGAAGACCAGGATGTCAACCAAATGGAATCCCTGTGTTCACAGGAGTTTTGAAGGCCCAGGCTGAGAGGATGGCCCAAGTTCGATGGTTTCAAAGCAGCCTGGGCAACCTAGATAGGAATGAAACAGAAAGAAAGGAAAGAAAGAAAGAAAGACAGAAAGAAGGAAAGAAAGATCAAAGGAAGAAAGAAAGAAAGGAAGGACGTAAGGAAGGAAGGAAGGAAGGAAGAAAGAAAATCCATTCTCCTGTAAACTTTCTGCCCTCAGTCCTTCTCACCATGCCTCCCTCACATGTGAGAGTCCTCCAATCTCAGCACCTTCCAGGCAGAACCCCCCAAATGACTGCCCCCGCTTTGGTGTGGTTGTTTCCAAGGCTCCCTGGCCGTGTTCATGCTAGCTCTCCTTTCCAAGGTGAGAAAAGTGCCCCAGTTAAGCCAACTCTCTGACTCGGCAGTGAGGACCTTCTGCCAAGAAAGACCAGGGCCACATCCCTCACCCGAGTTCATTTCTTCCCCCAATTTTTCCTGGCTCAAAACCCAGTTGCCAATTGAACACACCACATGCAGGTGAGAATCTGTGTAGATTCTGATGTTTGTGAGAGAGGTTCTGACTCTGTAGCCCTGGCTGGGGTCTGGGGACACTACCATCATTCACTACCAGCCTCGAAATCATGGGCTCCAGTGATCCTCTCTCCTCCACCTCTGGAGTGGTGGGGGGGATGGATAACACGATTCCAGATCACCTATTTTAATGGGTGCAGAGTGGGGATCTCCCTGCGTGGCCCAGGCTAGCCTTGCACTCCTGGGCTCCAGTCATCCTCCTGCCTCATCCTTGCAAGGCACTGGGATTCCAGGAGAGGACCACCACGCCTGGCCTTCAGTTTTGTTTTCTACGAAGGATCGAGGCTGGGCTGGGGGTTCTTCATCATCCCATCGCATTTGGAGGTCATGGCCAGTGGCCAACCAAAGCCTGTGGGTCTGAGAAGTGCCTGGGCCACTCAAGAAGACCTCATCTCCTCCCTCCATCCCAAATGAGCCTGGAGTGGTGAAATGTTCCTGTCATTCTATCTCCTCGGAAGTCTGGTGGGGAAGGCTTGCCGGAGCCAGGCGAGCCAAAGATCTGCTGGGCAGGAGCGAGCTACCAGCCTACAGCATGGATGACAGAGTGAGACTCTGACTAAAAAAAAAAAGACAGAAAAGAAGAGCATCCATTCATGCATGGAGTTGGGATCATCCTGAACAGACAGAGATCATGGGAGAAAGAGGCCTCAGCATTGGGTGTAGAGTTATCAAAAGATGGTAGATTGGCAGACATTTGTACTATGGCTTTAGGAGGGGAGATGGGGTACTGCTTTGACCCAGGAGTTCAAGACCATCTGGGCCATGTAACAAGAGTCTTTTGCTCCCCAGAACTCAAACCCACTAGTCGCACGTGGTGGCACCCATGGTCCCAGCTACACGGAATGTGGAGAATCACATCCTGTGGCATGCCTTTGTGTCACCACCACCAACAAAACGTGTGAGTCCAGCCTGAGCATCATGGCTCATGGCGATCAGCCCCACACCCTGGAATGCCAAAGCAGAAGGCTGCCTGAACCCAGGGGTCAAGAGATTAGCCCAGGTTTGTGGCCAGACCTAGTCTTGGTGAGATGTCCCTAAAATCGAGTTAGGCACGGTTGCCTCTGGAGTCCTGGCTGCTTGGAGGCTGAGCCAGAAGACAGCCTGAGCCCTGCTGGTTGAGGCCCCAGGAGCCATGATCATGCCACCGCACCCCAGCCCAGCCGACAGAGACTCCAGCAACAAAAAAGATGCTTCCCACGTGCGTCACCATGGGCATCCATGGCTCCCCAGAGAGAGGTCCACATGGGTGGGTGACGATGAAGTTATTGGGAGAGGAAGGGGTCCTCCCCATGCCCAAAGATGGCAGGCAGGACGACTGGAACCTGGGCTGGCTGCAGCATTGCCAGACTGCCTTGATTGCTCTGTGCTCGACCATTGTCCTAGACTGGGGCCGTCTGTTCTGTGAGCTCACACACGTCTTTGTTGTTGGTCATGAGTGTGGAACGTGGAGGCAGTCCTTCTGGGATGTGTTGCCGAAGGTGTGGGAAGGACGTACCTGGTGGCCACCTTTGAAACATCCCATGAATGACAGCCCAGAAAGTAGCTTTTCCTCTCCCATACCTGAGGGTGATTCCTCACTCTGGGTGGTAGGGGTAGTGGCGGTGGTAGTGATTATTATTATTTGGAGTTGTATGCCACTCTGTTGCTAAGGTCAGAGAACAGATGCACCCTCATGGCCACTGCGGACTTTACCTGCCAGGCTCAGGTGATCCTCCCACCTCGGCCCCCTGAGTGTCTGGGACTACAGCCTGTGCCACCACACCTGGCTAATTTTTGGATTTTTTTTTATGGGCTAGACGATGTCTTGCCCAGTGTCCTGGGCTGTGTTTGAACCCCCAGGCTCAGGCCATCCACTCTCTTGGGGCTCCAAAGGGCCGAGATGCCAGGCTGAGCCCCTGATCCGGCCTGTGGTTGTGGTGTTGGTGGTAGTTGATACTATTATTATGAGTCAGAGTCTCACTGTTTTGTCTAGGCCAGAGCGCAAGGGTCTGCTCTCAGCCACCATGGCCTCCAACAGCAGGGCTCCAGCGACTCTCTCCCCACAGCCTCCTAAGTGGTCAGAATGACAGGCATGCCACACACTCTCGGATGATTTTTTTGGCTTCTAGTCGAGAGAAGTCTTGCCAAGTGCCTAGGCTGATCTGAACCCGAGGGCTCTGTCCATCCTCCAGCCTCAGCCTCCCAGAATGCCAGGATGACAGGCCTGAGTCATTGCACCTGGCCTGCCCACATGTCTCTTGACCCACTGCAAGGACCGCTCCCTTCTGATGACCTGGGACTCTGGTGAGGTCAGCAACAGGCACCCACCTTGTCCTCCCCAGGAGGAGCATCTGAGACAGTGGCATGTCACTGCTGGGGCATCCACCCATCCAACTGCCTTTTTCCCCAGGGTGGACCTGCTCGCTCCTCCCAAGGGCTGCCTTGGGGAAAGGGAGGGCTTGATTATCAATCCATCAGGGGAGCAGGATGGCCTAGTGACTCACACCTGTCTCCTTGGCACTCAGGGAGTCCGAGATGGGAAGATGGCTGGAGCCCGGAGTTTGAGACCAGGTTTGACACTATAGCAAGTCCCCAAAATGAACCCAAGTAAAATCCAGCAAACCTTGGATGAGGGCAGGCATCACTGGGATGATCGCCTCTGGCTGAGAGTTCAAGACCAGGCAGGAAGACCAGGATTTCGACCAAACAGTAAGCCTGTGTTCGCAGCAGTTTGGTAGGCCCAGGCAGAGAGGATGACCCGAGTTGGATGGTTTGAGAGCTGCCTGGACAACCTTGTGAGGAATGAAAAGAAAAGAAAGAAAGAAAAGAAAGAAAGAAAGAAAGAAAGAAAGAAAGAAAGAAAGAAAGAAAGAAAGAAAGAAAGGAAGGAAGGAAGGAAGGAAGGAAGGAAAAAGAAAGGAAGAAAGAAAGAAAGAAAGAAAGAAAGAAAGAAAGAAAGAAAGAAAGAAAAAGAAAATCTAAGACAACAGAGAAATTCTTTTGCCTGAAAACCTTCTGCCCTCAGTCCTTCCCCCATTCACACCCCTACATATGAGGGTCTCACAAGCTCTGCACCTTACAGCCCCAGCCATCCCAAAGGCTGCCACCACTTTTGTGTGGGAGTTCCAGAGACTCCCTGAGCAGGTTCCTGCCGACTCTCCTCTCCGTGGTGAGAAATGTGCCCCTGACAGGCCAGACCTCTGACTTGGCAACAAAGTCCTTACACCAAGAAAGGTCAAGTACACATCCCTCACCCTGATATATTTCTTACCACCAAGTCCCATTTTTTCTGGCTCCAAAGCCAGTCGCCCTTTGAGCACATGATGTGCAGTTGAGAATCTGTAAGATTCTGAGGTTTTTGGACAAAGGGTCTGGCTCTGTGGCCCAGGCTGAGACCCAGGGACAGGACCATCATTCACTGCCACCCTCAAAATTGCAGGCTCCGGTGATCCTCCTGCCTCAGCCTCTGTAGTGGCCAGGTGATGGACACCACATCCCCAGACTCACTCTTTGGATGGGTGTGGAGGTGGGGTCTCCCTGCAAGGCCCAGGCTGGCCTTGAGCTCATGGGCTACACCCATCCTCCCATTTCAGCCTCAGGGAGCGGTGGGACTCCAGGCATTGTCGCAGTGTCTGAACTTCTGGTTCATTTTCAATGAAGGCTTGATGCTGGGCTCGGGTGCTCAACCATGTCATCTCAGCACTTGGGGAGGCCAAGTCCAGCAGCCGGCCTGAGCCCACAGGTCTGAGACATGCCAGGCAACTCAGCGAGACCTTGTCTCTACCCTACATCCCAAATGAGCTGGGCATGGTGACACTCAACTGTCATTCTGGCTCCTTGGAAGGCCGGGGAGGAAGGATCACCAGAGTCCTGCAGGCTGAGGCTGCAGTGTCCAGGAGGGAGCCAAGGCATCCAGCCTGGGAGACAGAGTGTGACTCTGACACAAAAAAAAATAAAAAGAAAGAAAGGAAGAGCATTCATTTTGGTATCTAGTTGGGATCATTTTGAACAGAAATCATTTGAGAAGGAGGCCGCTTCCATGGTTATAGAGTTTTCAAAGGATGGTGGATTGGCAGACAATCGGGCTTTGGCTTTAGGAGGCCAAAGTGGGGAACCGCTGGAGCCTGGGAGATTGAGACTAGCCTGGATCACGTAACAATAACTCACCACTCACCAGAATGCAAATACTTGAGTCACATTTGGTGGCGTCCACGGTCCCAGTTACATGGGATGCAGTGGCCTCCATCCCAGGGTGTGCCTTTGCATCATCCCTACTGACAGCACTTGTGAGTCCCGGTCAGGCACCATGGCTCATGGCCATCAGCCCATCGCCCTTGGAGGCCGAAGTAGGAGGCTGCCTGAGTCCAGTGGTCAGAGACCAGCCTGGATGAAGTGGCCAGAATCGCCTGAGTAAGAGGTCCCCCAAATAGAGTCAGGCGTGGTGGACCCGGGAGTCCCAACTGCTCAGGGGCCGAAGCGGGAGGACCAAATGAGCTCCAAAGGTCAAGGTCCCAAAGCCATGATCCTCTCGCAGTGCCCCATCCCAGCTGATGGAGACTTGGCTGACAAAAAAGATGCCTCCCATGAGCATCATGATGGGGGACCAGGGTTCCACAGTTAAAGGTCAGCATGGGCGAGTGATGAGTAAGCGTTCAGGAGATGTAGAGGCCTTCTGCTGGCCCAAAGGTTGCAGACCGGGCAACAGAAATCCAGCCTGTCCACGATGTTGCCAGACCATCTTGAACACTCTGTGCCTGACGGCCGCCCTAACTCACTACTGTCTGTTCCGTGAGCTCACATGCATCTTTGCCATTGGGCATGAGTGTGGAGGGTGGAGGCAGGCATTCTGATGCCTGTGGCCAATGTTGTGTGCCAGACGTGCTGGTGGTCACCTTTGAAACCTACCAAAAACGACAGTCTGGAAAGTTCCTTTTCCTCTCCCATCCCTGAGTGTGACTTCTCATGCTGGGGGACAGGGGTGGTGATGGTGGTGTTGGTAGTGATTTTTATTATTTGAGGTCAGAATCCTGCTCTATCACCAAACTGGAGAGCAGGGTCACACTCACAGCCACCACGGACTCCACCTGCCGGGCTCAGATGATCCTCCTACCTCCACTACCAGAGTGACTTGAACCACAGGCCTGCACCACCACGCCCAGCTACTCTTTGGGTTTATTTTCCATGACCGAGATGAGGTCTTGCCCTTTGTCCCAGGCACTTGAAGAGGCCAAGATGGGAAGATGGTTGGAGCCCGGTAGCTGTGACCAGGCTGGACATCACAGCAAGACCCCACCTCGATGCCATTTCAAACCCAGAAAACCTTGGGTGAAGGCAGGCCTCGGCAGGAGGATCACCTCAGGCCCACAGTTCAAGACCACGGATGAAGACCAGGTTGTCGAATAAATGGAAAGTCTGTGATCATAGAAGTTTAGGAGGCCAAGGCCAAGAGGAAGACCTGAGTTGCGTGGCTTGAGAGTAGCCTGGGCAATCTAGTGAGGAAAGGAAAGAAAGAAAGAGAGAAAGAAAGAATCAAAGAAAGAAAATCTAAGTCAACAAAGAAATTCATTCGCCTGCAAACCTTCTACCCTCTGTCCTACCTCCCTGACCCCCACACATGAGGGTCCCCCAAACTTGGCACCTTCCAGCCCTACCCCCCAAATATTTCTGCCCCTGCTTTAGTGCAGGAGCTCTCGAGGCTCCCTGGTGGGGTTCTTACTGGCTCTTGTATCCAGGGTGTGAAATGTGCCTCAAGCAGTCTGACCCTCTGACTCAGCACTGAGGACCTTAAGCCAAGAAAGGCCGGGGACACATCCCTCAACCAGAGACACTTCATCCCCCCAAGTGCCATTTTTTCTTGCTCTAAAGACAGTGGCCCTCTGAACACACCATGCACAGTTGAGAATCTGTGCATGATTCAAATTTTATTGGAGACAGGATCTGGTTCTGTGGTCCAGGCTGGGGCCCAGGGACATGACCATCAGCCTCATAATCGCAGCCTCTGGTGATCCTTCTGAATCAGCCTCTGGAGTGGCCAGGACGATGGGCACCACAATCCCAGACCCCCTGTTTGGATAGTTCGGAGAGGGGGTCTCCCTCATGGCATGGACAGGTCTTGAGTTCCTGCACTACAACCATTATCCCTATACAGCCTTCCAAAGCACAGGGATTCCAGGCTTTGGCCACCGTGCCTGGCCTTCTGATTCATTATCGATGAAAGATCAAGGCTGGTCTTGAGGGCTCAACCTTGTCATCCCAATGCATCGGGAGGCCAAGCCCAGCGGCCAGCTTGAGCCCGCAGGTCTGAGATGCACCCAGGCAACTTGGTGAGACCTCGTCTCTACCCTTAATCCCAAATTAGCAGTGCGGGGTGGCACACGCCTACATTACAGGCTCCTCAGAAGGCCAGTGGGGGAAGGCTTGCCGGAGCCTGGTGGACCAAGGATGCAGTGGCCGGGAGAGAGCCACCACCCTCCAGTCTGCGCAATGGAGTGAGACTCCAACTCAAAAAAAAGGAAATAAAAGAAGTCCATACATTTTTGTATGGAGTTGGGATCCTTTTGAACAGGCAGAGATCATTGGGGAAGGAGGCCGCAAACTTGGATGTAGCATCCCCAAAAGACAGTGAATCAACAGACATTCGGGTTGTGACTTTGGGAGGTCGAGGCAGCGGACTGCTGGAGCCCAGGAGTTTGAGACCAGCCTGGGCCATGTAATGAGATCTCATTGTTCCCTGGATCGCAAACAGTCAAGTCGTGCACGGTGGCCCACGTGATCCCAGGTACACAGGATGCGGTGGCCTGCATCCCAGGTTGTGTCTTTGTATTGCGCCTGCTGACAGCATGTGTGAGGCCAGGGTGGGCATCGTGGCTTACAGCTGTCAGCCCCATGCCTTGAAAGGCTGAGGTGGGAACTTGACTGAGTCCCGGGTTGGGAGACCAGCTCAGGTGACGTGAACAGATCTCATCTAGGTGAGAGGTCCCCAAAATCCAGTCAGGCATGGTGGCCTCTAGAGTCCCAGCTGCTTGGGGGCTGAGGTGGGAGGACCACCTGAGGCCCTTAGGTCAAACCCCGGGAGCCACAATCATGCCTCCAAACCGCAGCCCGGCCGATGGAAACCTCACCAACCAAAAAATAGCCTTCCATGTGCATCGCAATAGGCGTCCATGGCTCCCCAGAGAAACGTCAATGCGTGAATAGCCTGGGCCACATAACAAGACATCGTCACTCCCCAGAATGTCAACATTGGAGTCGCCAGTGGTGGAGCCTAAAGTTCCGGCTACATGGGATGTGGTGCTCCCCGTCCTGGGGCATGCATTTTCATCGCCACCACTTACAGAATGTGCATGTCCAGGCTGGACACCGTGGCTCATAGCTGTCAGCCCTGCAACCAGGGAGGCCGAAGCAGGAGGCTGCTTGAGCCCAGGGGTTGGAGACCAACCCGGGTGACATGGCCATACCTCATCTCGGTGATAGGCCCCCAAAATTGAGTCAGACATGGTGGCCCCTGGAGCTCTGGTTGCTCGGGGCCAATGGGGGAGGACAGCCTGAGCCCCGCAGGTTGAGTCCCTGGGATCCATGAACATGTAGCTGTGCCCCAGACTGGCTGATGGATACTCTGGCAACCAAAAAGATGCTTCCCACATGCATCACGATAGGCGTTTATGGCTCCCCAGAGAAAGCTCCTCGTGGGTGGGGGATGATGGGGCGATCTGGAGAGGAGGGGGCACTCCCCACACCCGAATGTAGCAGACAGGGTGACCAGAACCTGGTCTGGCCACGGTGTTGTTGGACCAGCTTGCTCTCTCTGTGACCGATGGCCACCCTAGCTAGGGTCCATCTGTTCTGTGATGTCACAAACTTCTTTGCCGTGGGGCAAGACTTTGGAGGATGGAGGCAGGCCCTCTGGGAAGCATGGCCAAAGGCACAGGATGGACATGCCTCATAGCCACCTTTCAAACCTCCCACGAATGACAGGCCTGAAAGCACCTTTTCCTCTTCAATCATTGAGGGTGACACCTTGTGCTGGGTGGCAGGGGTGGTGGTGGTGGAGTTGGTGGTGATTATTAATACTTGGAGTCAGAATCCCACTCTTTCCTCCAGGCTGGAGCACAGGGATACACTCACGGTCCATGGTGGACTCCACCTACTGGGCTCAGGCCATCTTCCAGCCTCAGCCTTCCTTAGTGGCTCATACCACAGGCCTGCACCAACATGCCAGGGTAACCTTTGGATTTATTTTTGATGGCTGATTCGAGGTCTCACCCAGTATCTCGGGCTGGTGTTGAACACACAGGCTTAGGCCATCCTCTCATCTTGGCTTCCCAAAGTCTGGGATGCCAGGCTGAGCCCTTGAGCATGACCTGTGGTTGTGGTGATGGTGGTGGTTGGTGTGGTTATTCTGAGTCAGAGTCCCACTGTGTCACCCAGGCCAGAGGGCAGAAGCCTGCTCTTGCCCAACATGACATCCACCTGCTGGACTCTGGCAATCCTCCCACCATTACCTCCCATCACATCCCACTCATTTTTTGGCTTCTTGTAGAGACGAGGTCTCACCAAGGTGCCCGAAATGGTCTCGATACTGGGGGCCAGACCATCCTCTTGCCTTGGCCTCTCAGAGCACCAGGATGACAGGCCTGAGCCCTTGCACCCGGCCTGCACATGATGGCTCTCAGGATCCATCGTGAGGACCACTCCCTTCCAATGACACAAGACCCATTGAGAGTGTGGCTGCAGTTGCCCACTGAGCATTCCCCTGGGGAGCACCTGAGGCAGGGGCGTGTCCCCACTGGGGTGCCAAACCTCCACCCACCTCATTACTCAGGTTCATCCCGCTCACCACTACCAAGGGCCAACTTGGGGAAAGGGAGGGC
This sequence comes from Carlito syrichta, assembly GCF_000164805.1. Taxonomy (NCBI): domain Eukaryota; kingdom Metazoa; phylum Chordata; class Mammalia; order Primates; family Tarsiidae; genus Carlito; species Carlito syrichta. The sequence goes on from NW_007260075.1 coordinate 146,245, forward strand.
CTGATTCTCAAACCATCAGGGGAGCAGGGACTGCCTGGTGACTCACTTGGGCACTCGGGAAGGCTAATGTGGGAAGATGACCAGAGTCTGGGAGCTTGAGAACAGGCTGGATACCATAACAATCCCCCACATCAACCCCAAGCAAAACAGAGAAGACCTTCGGTGAGGGCAGGCCTTTGCAAGAGGATCACCTCCGGCCCAGAGTTCAAAACCAGACAGGAAGACCAGGATGTCAACCAAATGGAAAGCCTGTGATCAAAGCAGTTTTGTAGCCCAGGCCGAGAGGATGTCCCGAGTTGGGCGGTTTGAGAGCAACCTGGACAACCTAGTGAGGAAAGAAAAGAAAGGAAGAAAGAAAGGAAGGAAGGAAGAAAGAAAGACATAAAGAAAATCTAAGTCAACAAAGAAATCCATTCGTCTGCAAATATTCTGCCCTAAGTCCTTCCTCCCCCGCCCCTCCAAATATGAGGGTCCCCCAAGCTTGGCACCTTACAGCCCAACCCCCCAAAGGCTGCTCCCGATTAGGTGCAGGAGTTGCAGAGAATTCCTGGCCGGGATCCTGCTGACTCCCCTCTCTGAGGTGAGAATTGTGCCCCAGGCAGTTCAGTCCTCTGACTCGGCAAGGAGAATGTTACACCAAGAAAGACCAGAGACACATCCCTCACCCGGGGACATTTCTTCCCCCCAAGTCCCATTTTTTCTGGCTCTGAAAGCAGTCCCTCTTTGAACATACAACACGCAGTTGAGAATCTGTGTATGATTCTGATGTTTTTGGAGACAGGGTCTGGCTCTGTGACACAGGCTTGGGCCCAGGGACATGACAATTGTTCACCACCAGCCTCGAATCGTGGGCTCTGGTGATCCTCCCACCTCAGCCTCTGGAGTGGTCGCAATGATGGGCACCAGGTCCCAAGAACCCCTATTTGGATGGGTGCGGAGATGGGGTCTCCCTGTGAGGCCCGGGTTGGCCTTGAGCATATTGACTACAGCCATCCTCCCGATTTGGTCTCCCAGAGCACTGGGATTCCAGGCATGGGCCACTGTGCCCAGCCTTCTGGTTCATTTTTGACAAAGGATCAGGGGCGGGTTCGGGGGCTCAACCTAATCATCATTGGGAGGTTGAATCCAGTGCTTGGTCTGAGCCCGTGAGTCCAAGATGCACCCAGGCAACTCGGCAAGACCTCGTCTCTACCCTCCATCCCAAATGAGCTGGGCTTGGTGGCATGCGCCTGTCATTCAGGCTGCTTGGAAGGCCAGTGGGAAGGATCACCAGAGCCCTGTGGGCTGAGGCTGCAGTGGCCGGGAGCAAGCCACTGCTGTTCAGCCTGGATGAAAGGGTGAGACTTCGACTCAAAAAACAAAAAAAGGAAAGAAAAGAAGAGCATCCATTTGTGTATCAAGTTGGGATCATCATATACAGACAGAGATCATTGGGGAGGGAGGCTGAAGCCTTGGGCATAGATTTTCCGAAATATGGTCGACCAGCAGACAATTGGGCTGTGGTTTTGGGAAGCAGAGGTGGGGGACTGCTGGAGCCTGGGAGTTTGAGACCAGCCTGGGTCACATAGTGAGACCTCGTCACTCGCCAGAACACAAACATTTGAGTTGGCTTGGGTGGCGCCCAGGGTCCCAGCTAAATGGGATGCATTGACCGCCATCCGGGGGTGTGCTTCTGTGTTGTCCCCTCCACAGCACATGAGATTTCAGGTCACGCATCATGGCTCATGGCTGTCAGCCCCGCTCCCTTGGAGGCCGAGGTGGGTGGCTACTTGATCCCAGTGTTCAGAGACCAGCCCGGATGATTAGGCCAGACCTCATCTGGGCAAGAGATCCCCAAAATAGAGTCAGATGTGGAATACCCAGTAGTCCTGGCTACTCAGGGGCCAAGGCAGGAGGACCAACTGAGCCCCGGTGGTCAAGACCACAAAGCCAAAATCCTGTCACTGTGCCCCAGCCCAGCCAATGGAGACTCTGATGACAAAAAAAAGATGCCTCCCATGTGCATCATGACAGATGACCTCAGCTCCCCAATTAAAGTTCCGCGTGGGCAGGTGACGAATGAGTGGGAGATGAAAAGGCCCTTCCCCCTCCTGAAGGTTGCAGACCGAGCATGCGAAACCTGCACTGGCCGCAATGTTGGTGGACTGTCTTGAACACTCTGCCCACGGCTGTCCTAACTTGCAGCCCTCTTTTCCATGAGCTCACATGTGTCTTTGCCATTGGGCATGAGTGTGGAGTGTAGAGGCAGACCTTCTGGTGCCCATGGCCAAAGGCGTAGGTCGGATGTGCTGGTGGTCACCTTTGAAGCCACCTGAAAATGACAGTCTGGAAACTGCCTTTTCCTCTCAGATCCCTGAGTGTGACTTCTCGTGCTGGATGGCAGGGGTGGTGATGGTGGTGGTGGTGATAATTACTATTTGTTGTCAGAATTCCACACTGTCACCCAGGATGGAGTGCAAGGTCACGCTCACAGCCACTGTGGACTCCACCTTCCGGGCTCAGACGATCTTCCCTCCTCTTCCCCACAAGTGGCTGGAACCACAGGCCTGCGCCACCATGCTTGACTAATATTCAACTCATTTTTGAAGGACAAGACAAGGTCTTGCCCTGTGTCCTGGGTTTCTGTCGAACCCACAGGCTCAGGCTGTCCTCTCACCTGGGCCTCCAAATGGTTGGGATGCTGGGCTGAGGCCCTCAGCATGGCCTGTGGTTGTGGTGGTGGTGGTGGTGGTTGGTATTATTTCTTAATTGGAATCCTGTTCTTTTGCCCAGGCCGGAGTGCAGGGGACTGCCCTCAGACACTGCGGCCTCAATCAACTGGGCTCTGGTGATCCTCCTGCTGCAGCCTCCAGAGTGACCGGAAGGACAGGCAGTTGCCAATATGCTCGGCTCATTGTTTTTGCTTCTTGTAGAGATGAGGTCTCACCAAAGTGCCCGGGATAGTCTTGAACACGGGGGCTCAGGCCATCTTCTCTCTTCAGCCTTCCAGAGGGCTACAATGACAGGCATGAGTCCCCACACCCAGCCTCCATACACCTCTCGGGGCCCCACCATGAGGCCCCCTGACTTCTGACGACCCAGGACCCCAGAAAGGGCAGCTGGAATTGCCAGTTGTGCCCTCCACTGGGGAGCACCTGGCTCAGGGGTATGTCTCCACTAGGGCAGCGACCACTCCTCCCACCTCGTTCCCAAGGGTTGACCCACTCTCTCCACTGAGGGGCTGCCTTGGGAAAAGGGAGGGCAAGACTCTCAAATGTTTGGGGGTGTGGAGACGGCCAGGCCATTCATGACTGTCTCCTCGGCACTCAGGGAGGCTGAAATGGGAAAATGACTGGTTTTCAGGACATGACACCAGGCGGGACACTATAGCAAGTCCCTACCTCGACCCCAAGCAAAAAGCAGAAAACCTTGGGTGAGAGCAGGGCTTGGTGGGAGCATACCCTCTGGCACAGAGTTCAAGACCAGGCAGGAACACCAGGATTGACCATATGGTAAGACTGTGATTGCAGCAGTTTGGGAGGGCCAGACTGAGAGGATGTCTCTTGTTGTGCAATGTGAGAGCTGCCTGAGCAACCTAGTGAGGAAAGAAAAGATAGAAAGAAAGAAAGAAAGAAAGAAAGAAAGAAAGAAAGAAAGAAAGAAAGAAAACAAAAAAGAAAGAAATCCATTCTCCTGCAAACCTTCTGTCCTCAGTCCTTCCCCCTTCCCCTCCACATGTGAGTGTTCACCAAGTCGTGCACCTTACAGCCCTATCCCACCCTCCAGTGGCTGCCCCCACTTTGGTGCAGGAGTTCCCACACTCCCTGGATGGGTCCTGCCAGCTCTCCTCTCTGAGGTTAGAAATGTGCCCCAGGTAGCTCGACCTTCCAACTTGGCAATGAGGACCTTCTGCCAAGAAAAGTTAGGGACAAATCCCTCACCTGGAGACACTTCTTTCTCCACAATCCCATTATTCCTGATCTAAAACCAGTCACTCTGTGAACACACCTCATGCTTTTTAGAATCTGTGAATGATTCTGATGAATTTGGAGACAGAGCCTGGCTCTGTGGCCTACCGTGGTGTGCAAGGTCATCACCATGGTTCATTGCCAGGCTCGAATTCGAGGGCTCTGGTGATCCTCCCACTTCAGCCTCCAGAGTGGCCAGGACAACAGGACCCTCGACCCCAGATTCCTTGTTTAGATGGGTGCAGAAATGGGGTCTCCCTACATGGCATTGGCTGACCTTGGGCTCCTGGATTCCAGCCATCCTCCCACCTCAGACTCCCAGAGTGCTGGGATTCCAGGCATGAGCTGCTATGCCATACCTTCTGGTTCATTTTTGATGAAGGATCAAGGCAAGGCTTGGGGGCTCAGCCTCATCATCACAGTGCTTTGAGAGGCCAGGCCAGTAACTGGCACAAACCCGTGGCTGAGAACCACCCAGGCATCATGGTGAGAGCTCGTCTCTACAATCCATCCGAAATGAACTGTGCATGGTGCCACATGCCTGTCATTCCAGCGACTCAGAAGGCTGAGGAAACACTCGCTAGAACCTGGAAGGCCAAGGCTGTGGTGGCCAGGAGCAAGCTACTGCCATAAAGCCTGGGAGAAGGAGTGAGACTCTGATTCAAAGGAAAAAAAAGAAAAATGGTAAAAAAAAAAAGCATCCATTTGTGTATAAAATTGGGATCATTGTGAACAGGCAGATATCATTTGGGAAGGAGGCCCCAGGTTTTTGCCTAGAAATCTTGAAAGACAGTGGATCAGCAAACATTTGGGCTGTGGCTTTGGGAGGCTGAGGTGGGGGACTGCTGCTTCCCGGTAGTTCGAGAGCAACCATTGACAACTAGTGAGAACTTGTCTCTCCTCAGAATGCAAGCACTGAGTCATGTGTGGTGGTGCATGCATTCTGGCTACATGGGATGTGGTGGCCTATGTCCTGGGGAGTGCCTTTGTGTCATGCCCATTGACAGAACATGTGAGTACAGGCCTGGCTCCATGGCTCACAACCATCAGTCCTGGGCCCTGGGAGGCTGGGGCGGGAGGCTGTTTGAGTCCCTGGGGTCAGAGACCAGCCTGGGTGACATGGCCAGATCTCATTTCAGTGAGAGGGCCCCCAAATCGAGTCAGGCATGGTGGCCCCTGAAGTCCAGGTTGCTTGGGGACTGAGGCATAAGTACAGCCTCAGTCCTGCAGGTCGAGGCCCTGAAAGCCAGGATCATGCTGCCATGCCCCAGCATGGCCATTGGAGACTCCAGCAACAAAAAAGACACCTCCAATGTGTGTCGTGATTGGCATCCACAGTCCCCCAGGGAAAAGTCCGCATGGCCATGCGATGATGAAGTGATTGGGAGAGAAAGGGTCTTCCCCCTGCCCAAAAGAGGCAGACCAGGCGACTGGAACCTGGGCTGTTTGCAGCATTGCCAGACCTCCTTGATTGCTCTATACCCATTGGCTGCCCTAACTCAGGACAGTGTGTTTTTTGAGCTATCAGGTGGCTTTGCTGTGGGGCATGAGTGTGAAGGGTGGAGGCAGGACTTCTGGGATGTTTGGCTGAATGCATGGGACGGACGTGCCCAGAGACCAACTTTAAAACCACCTGTGGAGACAGGCAGGAAAGTGCCTTCTCTGCTCCCATCCCTGGGGGTGACTACTTGCCCTGGGTGGCAGGGGTGGTGGTTGTAATGGTGGTGGGATTAATTATTTAGAGTCAGAACCCCGCTCTGTTGCCCAAACCTTAGAGCAGGGAAACGCTCATGGACACCACGGACTCCACCAGCCCTGCTCAGGTGATCCTCCTGTCTTGGCCAACCGAGTGGCTGGAAACATAGCCCTGCGCCACCATGCCTGGCTTATCTTTGGATTCATTTTTGATTGCCAACAGGACGTCTCACCCCATGTCCCAGGCTGGTGTTAAACTCAGAGGTCAGGCCATACACTTGCCTGTGCCTCCAAAGTCCCGGGATGCCTGGCTGAGCCCCTCAGACTGGCCTGTGGTTGTGGTAGTGGTTGGTATTATTCTAAGTCAGAGTCCTGCTCTGTTGCCCAGACTGGAACGCAGGTGCCCACTCTCAGTCATTGTGGCCTTCACTGGCTGGACTCCAGCAGTCCACCCCCAGTGGCCTTCTGAGTGACTGAAACGGAAGGCCTGTGCCACCAAGCTCAGTTCATTTTTTTGGTTCTTGTGGAGACGTGGTCTGGGCGAGGTGCCCAGGCTGGTCTTGAACCCGGGGGCTCAGGCCATCCACTCACTTCAGCCTCCAGAGCACCAGGATGAGAGCAGTGAGCCCTCGTGCCTGGTCTCCACACCCCTCTCGGGGCCCCATAGTGAGGTCTGCTTCCTTCTGAAGACCTGCAACCCTGGAGAGGGCAGCCAGAGTAACCTACTGGGATTCTGCTTGGGGAGCTCCTGGTGTGTGGGCTTGTCTCCGTTGGGACTCCCACGCTTCCTCCAGCCTTGTTCCTCAGGGTGGACCCTCTCACTTCTCCAAGGGGCCACCTCAGGGAAAGGGAGGGAGTGACTTTCAAACCTTCAGGGGTCAGGGATGGCCAGCGGCACACTCATGTCTCCTTGGCATTCAGGGAGGCTGAGACGGGAAAATGGCCTGAGCCTGAGAGTTCCAGACCAGGCTGGACACAATAGCAAGAAAACCTTGACCCCAAGTAAAATCCAGAAAACCTTGGGTGAAGGCAGATCTCGGCAAGAGGATCACCTCTGGCTCAGAGTTCAAGACCAGGCAGGAGACCAGGAAGTCAATGAAATGGAAAACCTGTGATCACAGAAGTTTGGGAGACAGTGCTGAGAGGATGACCCGAGTGGGCCGGTTTGAGAGTAGCCTGGACAACTTATTGAGGAAAGAATAGAAAGAAAGAAAGAAAGAAAGAAAGAAAGAAAGAAAGAAAGAAAGAAAGAAAGAAAGAAAGAAAGAAGGAAAGAAAGAAGAAGGAAGAAGGAAGGAAGGAAGGAAGAAAGGAAGGAAGGGTGTAAGGAAGGTAGAAAGAAAGATAGGAAAGAAAGAAAGAAAGAAAGAAATCCATTCTTCTGCAAACCTGCTGCCCTCAGTCCTTCCCCCCCACTCCCCCCACATGTGAAGGTCCCCTAAGCTCGGCACCTTTCACCCACAAACCATGCCCATGGCTGCCCCCACTTTGGTGCGGGATTTTTTGAGACTCCCTGACTGAGTTCCTGTTGGTTTTCTTCTCCAAGATGTGAAATGTGCCTCAGGCAAGCCGGCCCTCCAACTTGGCCATAAGGACCTTCCGCCAAGAAATGCAAGGGACACATCCCTCGCCTGGGAACATTTCCTTCCCCCATCCCATTTTTCCTGGTTCTAAAGACAGTCGCACTCTGAACACACCACGTGCAGTGGAAAAATCTGTGTATAATTCTGATGTTTTTGGAGACAGGGTAAAGCTCTGTGGCCCAGGCTGGGGCCCGGGGACACGACCAACATTCACTACAAGCTTTGAAATTGCGGGCTCTGACAATCCTCCCACCTCAGCCTCTGGAGTGGCCAGGAAGATGAGCACCTTGCCCCCACACCCCCTGTTTTTATGGGTGCGGAAATGGGGTCTCCCTGCATAGGCCAGGATGCCCGTGGGCTCCAGTCATTCTCCAGTCTCAGCCTCCCAGAGTGATGGGATTCCAAACGTGAACTAATGTGCCTGGTCTACAAATTCGTTTTTGAGGAAGGATCAAGGAGGGGTTCTGGAGCTCAACCTCACTATCCCAGTGCTTAGGGAGGCCGAGGCCAGCTTCTGGCCCGAGCTCATGGGCTGAGACCTGTCCAGGCACCTCAGCGAGACTTGTCTTTACCCTCCATCCCAAAAGAGCCAGGCATGGTGGTGTGCACCTGTTGTTTCAGCTCATCAGAAGGCCAGGGAGTGCAGCGGGCCAAGGCTGCCGTGGCTGGAAGTGAGGCATTGTCCTCCAAACTGGGCAATGGAGTGAGACTCCGAATCAAAGAAAAGAGGAAAAAAGGAAAAAAAGAAGAAGAAGAGCATCCATTTGTGAATGGAGTTGGGATCATCGTGAACAGCCAGAGATTATTTTGGAAGGAGGCACCAGCCTAAGGCCTAGAGTTCCTGAAAGATGGTACATCAGCAGATAATCAGGCTGTGGTGGCGGACCGTTGAAGCCCAGGAGTTCGAGACTAACCTCTGCCACGCAATGAGATCTCATCACTCCCGATTACAAACACTGGAGTAGCGCAAGGTTGTGTCCGCGGTCCCAGCTACAAGGAATGCAGAGGCCTCCAGCCCAGGACGTTCATTTGCATCACCCCCACCGACAGAATGTGTGATTCCAGGCCGGGCACCATGGCTCACTGCCATCAGTCCTGTGCCCTGGGATGCCAAGCCGGGAGGCTGCCTGAGCCCAGGGTTCAGAGATGAGCCCAGGTGACATTGACAGACCTCGTCTCTGCAAGATGTTCCCAAAATGGGGTCAGTCATGGTGGCCCCCAGAGTCCTGGCTGTTAGGGGGCTGAAGCAGGAGGACCTCCTCAACTTGCAGTTTGAGGATCCAGGAGCCACGATCATACTGCCACACCCTACCAGGCCAATGGAGACTCCAGCAACAAAAAAGACACCTCCCACGTGCATCACAATTGGCATTCATGGCCCACCATCAAAAGGTATGCGTAGGTGGGAGATGATGGGGTGATCAGGTGCCCTTCCCCCACCCAAATTTGGCAGATGGGGTGACCGGAACCTGGGTTGGCCACAGCATTGCTGGACCAGTTTGATAATTCTGTGTCCAACGGCTGCACTAACTTGGGGCTGTCTGTTCCATGAGTTCACATGCGTCTTTGCCGTGGAGTGTGAAGGCAGGCCTTCTGGGACGTGTGGCCAAAGGTTGGGACAGACTTGACCAGTGGCCACCTTAGAGACCTCCTGCAAATGACAGGGGGGAAAGTGTCTTTTTCTCTCTCATCCCTGAGTGTGACTCCTCTCGCTGGATGGCAAGGGTGGTGGTGGTGGCGGTGGTGGTGATTATTATTATTTGGAGTCAAAATCATGCTCTGTCACCCAGGACTTAGCTCAGGGCACACTCACTGTCACCACAGAATTCACCTGCCGGGCTCAGGCGATCGTCCCTCAATGTCCCCCCTAGTGACTGGAACCACAAGTCTGTGACACCATGACCAGGTAATCTTTGGTTTTATTTTTGATGGCTGAGACAAAGTCTCGCTCAGTCTCCTGAGTTGGTCTTCAATCCAGAGGCTCAGGCCGTTCACTCAACTTGGCCTCTGAAGGGCCGGGATGCCAAGCTTAGCCCCTGAGCCTGGCCTGTGGTTGTGGCAGTGGGGATTGGTATCATCTTGCTGGGTTGGTAACATGCACTGTCACCCAGGCTAAAGTGCAGTGGTCTGCTCTCGCCCACTGCAGCCTCTACCAGTTGGGCTCCAGCAATCCTCCCACCATGACCTCCCAAGTGGGTGAAATGACAGGCATGTGCCACCACACTCAGCTCATTTTTTTGGCTTCTTGTAGAAATGAGCTCTCGCCAATCTACCTGGGCTGGTCTCGAACCCAAGGGCTAAGGCCATCCTTTTGCCTTGGCCACCCAAAGCAATGGGTTGACAAGCATGAGCCCCCACCACCAGGCTTCACACCCTTCCTGGGGCCCTACCAAGAGGCCTGCTCCTTTCAGATGACCCAGGAACTTGGAGAGGGCAGCTGGAGTCACCCGCTAAGCCCACCACGTGGGAGCGCCTGGTGCAGGGGCGTGTCTCTGCTGGGGTGCCTACACCTGCACCTGCCTTGATTCCCAGGGTGGATCTGCTCACTCACCCTAGGGGTGGTCTTGGGGAAAGGGAGGGCGTGACACTCAAACCATTGGGAGGGCCAGCTGGCCAACTCATGCCTGTCTCCTTGGTACTTCAGAGAGGCCAAGAAGAGAAGATGGCCGAAGCCTGGGACCTGAGACTGTGCTGGAGACCAGAGCAAGCCCCAACCTCAACCCCAAGCAAAACCCAGAAAACCTTGGATGAGGGCAGTCCTCGGTGGGGTGATAGCCTCTGGCCCAGATTTCAGGACCAGGCAAGAAGACCAGGAGGTTGACCAAATGGAAAGCCTGTGATTGCAGCAGTTTTGGAAGCCCAGGCAGAGAGAATGGCCAGATTTGGGTGGTTTGAGAGTGGCCTGGGAATCCTAGTGAGAAAATAAAAGAAAGAAAGAAAGAAAGAAAGAAAGAAAGAAAGAAAGAAAGAAAGAAAGAAAGAAGGAAGGAAAGAAGGGTCCCCCAAGCTTGAAACCTTCCAGTCCTAACCTCTGGTGCTCAGCCTCATTATCCCAGTGCTTTGGGGGTAAAGGCTAGCAGCCAGCCCAAGTCCCGGGGCCGAGACCTGCCCGGGCATCGCGGCGAGACTTGTCACTACCTTCCATCCCAAATGACCGGGCGTGGTGGCATGCACCTGTCAATCTGGCTCCTCAGAAGCTCCAGGAAAGGCTCACTCTAGCCCGGCTGGCCGAGGCTGGGAAGGCCTGGAGCAAGGCAGCACCCTCCAACCTGGGAGATGGAGTAGGACTACAACTCAATGAAAAAATGAAAAAAGCTAAAAAAGGAAGAACATACATTTGTGTATGGAGTTGGGATCATCGTGTACAGATATAGATCAGTTGGGAAGGAGGCCCCAGCCTTGGGCCTAGAGTTACTGAAAGATGGTTGATTGGCAGACAATCGGATTGTGGCTTTGGGATGCCTAGGTGAGGGGTCGCTGGAGCCCAGGAGTTCGAGACCAGTCTGGGCCACGAAGCGAGACCTCATCACTCCCCAGAATGCAAATAATGGAGTCTTGCCTGGTGGCATCCATGGTCCTGGCTACATGGGATGTAGTGGTCTCCATCTGGGTCTTTATTTGCATTACCCCCAAGGACAGAACTTGCAAGTCCATGCCAGGCACCCTGGCTCATGGCTGTCAGCCCCACGCCCTGGGATCCCAAGGCAGGAGGCTGCCTGGGACCATGGGTTGGAGACCAGCCTGGGCAATATTGACAGACCTCATCTCAGTGAGAGGTTCCCAAAATCGAGTCAGGTGTGGTGGCCCCCAGAATCCCGGCTGCTCAAAGGCCAAGGCAGGATGACCACCAGAGCCCCACTAGTGAAGGCCATGGGAACCACAATCATGCTGACGCACCTCAGCCAAGCCAACAGAGAGCTCAGTCATAAAAATTATGGCTCCCAAGTTCATCACGGTGGGCATCCATGACTCCCCAGCCATTGGTCTGCATGGGCAGCGAACGATGGAGTGATCAGGAGAGGAAGTGATCCTCCACTTGCATGAAGGTGGCAGACCGGGTGACTGGAACCTGGTTTGGCTGTGGCGTTGCTGATCTGCTTTGATTACTGTGCCCAAAGGATGCCCTAAATTGGGGCCGCCTGTTCCTTGAGCTCACGCAGGTCTTTGCTGGGGGACATGAGTGTGGGGGGTGGAGGTAGGACTTCTGGGATTCATGGATGAAGGCACAGGATGGACATACCCGGTGGCCATCTTTGAAACCTCCTGTGAACGACATACCTGCAGGTGACTCCTCATGCTGGGTGACTCCTCACATACCTGTGGGTGACTCCTCATGCTGGGTGGTAGGTGGTGGTGGTGGTGGTGGTGATTATTATTTTTTGGAGTCAGAATCCCACTTGTCACCCAGGTCAAAGCACAGGGCCATGCTCATGGCCACCACAGACTCCACCAGCCAGGGTCATGTAATCCTCCCACCCACTGTCCCTGGTTTGTCTCAAATGCACGGGCTCAGGCCGTCCACCCCTCTCGACCTCTGAATGGACATGATGCCAGGCTGAGCCCCTGAGCCTGGCCTGTTGTTGTGGTGGTGGTGGTGGGTATTACTATTCTGATTTGGAATCACACTCTGTCACCCCAGCTGGAGAGCAGAGACACACTCTCAGTCACTGCAGCCTTCACCGGCTGGGCTCCGGCAATGCTCCTGCTGCAGCAGGCTGAATGGCTGGAACGATAGGCGTTTGTCACCATACACATTTCATTCATTTGACTTCTTGTAGAGACAAGGTCTCGCCAAGGTGCCCAGACTTCTCTCGAACCCGGTGGCTCAGGCCATCCTTTTGCCACAGCCTCCCGAAGCACCAGGGTGACAAGCGTGAGCCCCCATGACAGGCCTCCACACCCGTGTCAGGGCCCTACCACAAGGACCATTTCCTTCTGATGACCCAGGGACCCAGAGAGGGTGGCCAGATTTGTCCCCTGAGCAATCCTGGGGGAGCGCCTGGCACAGGGACATGTTTCACTTGGCATGCCTACACCTCTGCCCACTTTGTTCCCCAGGTTGGACCTGCTCACTCCTCCCTGGGACCGTCTCAGGGAAAGTGAGGGCATGACTCTCAAACCTTCAGGGGAAGGGGACAGATGGGCGACTCACGACTGTCTCCACAGCACTCAGGGAGGCCGAGATGGAGAGATGGCCAGAGCCCAGGTGATTGAGAACAGGCTAGACACCATAGCAAGCCCCAAACTCAACCTCAAGCAAAATCCAAATAACCTTGGATGAGGGCAGGCCTCGGCTGGAGGATAGCCTCTGGCCCAGAGTTCAAGACCCAGGAGGAAGAAACAGATGTCAACTAAATGGAAAGCCTGTGATCACAGCAGTTTGGGAGGCCCAGGCCGATACAATGGCCCCCATTGGGCAGTTTGAGAGCAGCCTGGGCAACCTAGTGAAGAAAGAAAAGAAAAGAAGGAAGAAAGAAAGAAAGACGCCAGGCTCGGTGGCTCAACCTGTAATCCCGTGCCTTTGGGAGGCTGAGGTGAGTGGATTGTCTGAGTTTGCGGGTTCGAGACCATCCTGGGCAGTGAGACCTCATCTCTACAATAAATCAAAAAATCCCCCAGATGTGGTAGTGCATGTTTGTAATTCCGGCTACTCGGAAGGCTGAGGCAGAAGGATCACCAGAGCCCAGGAGTTTGAGGCTGCGGTGGCCAGGAGTGGCCACTACACTCCAGTCTCGGTGACAGAGTGAGACTCCAACTGAAAAGAAAAAAAGAAAGAAAGAAAGAAATGAAGAAAGGAAGGAAGGGAAAGAAAGAAAGAAATCCATTCTCCCACAAACATTCTTCCCCCAGTCCTTCCCACTGCCACCCCCATATAGGAGGGTACCCCAAGTTCAGCACCCTCCAGCCCCAACCCCTGCCATGGCTGCACCCCTTTGGTGCAGAGGTTCCCGAGGCTCCGTGGCCAGGTTCCTCTTGCTCTCCCATTTTTTCTAGCTCTAAAGCCAGTCACCCTGTGAACACACCATGTGCATTTGAGAATCCATGTGTGATTCTGATGTTTTTGGAGACAGGGTGCTTCTCTGTGGCCCAGGCTGGGGTCTGGGGACATGAACATCATTCTCTGACACCTCAAAATCACAGGTTCCAGTGATTCTCCCACCTCAGCATCCGGTGTGGCTGGGATGATGGGCACCTCGACCCAAGACTCCCTTTTGGATTTGTGTAGACGGGATCTACCTGCATGGCCCAGGTTGGCCCAGGTTGGCCTTCGGCTCCTGGACTCCAGCCATCCTTCCCCCTAAGCATCCCAGAGTGCTGGGATTCCTGGCGTGGACTGCCACATCACGACTTCTGGTTCATTTTCTTCTTTTTTTATGAGTTGGCATCTCACTCTGTCACCCAGACTGGAGTGCAGTGGCCACTCCTGGCCACCGCAGCCTCGAACTGCTGGGCTCCGGTGATCCTTCCTCCTCAGCCTTCCAAGTAGCCGGAATTACAGGCGTGTGCTACAATGCCTGGCTGATTTTTTTTATTTATTGTGGAGATGAGGTCTCACTGCCCAGGTGGGTCTCAGACCCATGGGTTCAGGCAATCCACTCACCTTAGCCTCCCAAAGGTGTGGGTTTACAGGCTGAGCCACCGAACCTGGCTCTGCTTCATTTTCAATGAAGGATCAAGGCCAGGCTTGGGGGCTCAGCCTCGTCATCCCATTGATTTTGGTGTTAAAGGTCTGCAGCCATCCCGAGCCCACGGGCCAAGACCCACCTGGTGAGATCTCATCTCTATCTTCCATCAGTAATGAGCCAGGCATGGTGGCACATGCCTGTCCTTCTAGCTCCTCAGTATGCTGAGGAAAGGCCCACCAGAGTCCAGCAGCCTGAGGCTGTGGTAGCTGGGAGAGAGCCATTGCCCTCTACCCTGTGTGAAGGAGTGGGGCTCTGGCTCAAAGATAAAAAGGAATAAAGGAAAAAAAGGAAGAGCATCAATTTGTGTATGAAGTTTGGATCATCGTGAACAGACAGAGATCATTTGGGAAGGAGGGCCCAGCCTTAGGCCTATAGTTCCAGAAAGACAGTGGATCAGCAGACAATGGGACTGTGGCTTTGGGAGGCTGATGTGGGGGAATGCTGGATCGTGGGAGTTCAAGACCAGCCTGGGTCATGTAGCGAGAACTTGTCACTCCCTGGAACAAAAACACTGGAGTCACGCATGGTGGCATCCATGGTCCCGGCTACATGGGATGCCATAGCCTCCATCCTGGGGCATGCCTTTGCCTCATCCCCACTGACAAAACGTGTGAGTCCAGGATGGGCACTGTGGATTATGGCAGCCAGACCCACAAACTGGGATTCTGAGGCTAGAGGCTGCCTGAGTCCCCGAGTTGGAGACCAGCCCAGGAGATGTGGGCAGAACTTGTCCCAGCGAGAGGTCCCCAAAATCGAGTCAGGCGTGGTGGACCCCAGAGCACTGACTGATTTGTGGCCGAGACGGGAGGACCGCCTGAGCCCTGCAGGTCAAGGCCCTTGGAGTCACGATCATTTTACTGCACCCCAACCCCACCAATGGAAACAAAAAAGCACCTCTCACGTGTGTCACAACGGGCATCTGGGGCTCCCCAGGGAAAGGTCCAAGTGGGTGGATGCTGATGGATTGATCAGGAGAGGAAGGGACCCTCCCTGTACCCTAACATGGTTCCACCTGTTCTGTGAGCTCAAACATGTCTATGCCATGGGGAATGAGTGTGGAGGGTGGAGGCTGGCCTTCTGGGGTGTGTGACCAAGCGTGGGATGGATGTGACCAGTGGCCACTTTTGAAACCTTCCATGAATGACAGGCCAGAAAGTGCCTTTTCCTCTCCCATCTCTGAGGGTGATTCCTCATACTGGGTGTACGGGGTGGTGGTGGGGAGGGTGGTAATGATTATTATTATTTGGAGTCGGAATCCCATTTTGTCGCTGTGGCCAGAGAGCAGGTTCATGCTCACCACCACTGCAGACTCCACCTTCTAGACTCAGGCGATCCTTCTGCCTCGGCCCCCAAGTGGCTGGAACCACAGGCCTGCTCTGACCATGCCTGGATAATCTTTGGATTTACTTTTGATGGCCGAGACAAGGTCTCACTCTGCTTCCTGGGCTTTTGCCGAGCCCACAGTCTCAGGACGTCCACTTGCCTGTTCCTCCAAAGGGCTGGAATGCCAGGTTGAGCCCCTGATCCTGGCATGTGTTGTGGTGGTGATGGTTGGTATTATTATCCCAGACTAGAGTGCAGAAACCCACTCTCAGTCACTGCGTTCTCCACCTGCTGGGCTCTGGCAATCCTCCCACTGCAAGCTTGTGAGTGGCTGGAACATCACACGTAAAACACCATGCTTGGCTCATTTTTTTGGCTTCATGGAGAGGTGTTCTCTCCAAGGTGCCCGGGTTGGTCTCAAACCCAGGGGTTCAAGCTATTCATCCTCTCACCTTGGCTGCCCAGAGCACCAGGATGACAGGTGTGAGCCCCCACGCCTGATCTCCACACCTGTCTTGGGGGCCCAGCATGAGGCTTGCTCCCTTCTGATGACCTGGGACCCTGGAGAATGCAGCCAGAGTTGCCCACCAAGTCCTCCCAGGGGGAGCATCTGATGCAGGGTTGTGTCTCTGCCTGGGCGCCCACACCTCTGCCCACCTCATTCCCAAGTGTTGACCCGAACTCTCCTCCCTGGGGCCACGTTCGTGAAAGGGAAGGCATGACTCTCAAACCTTTGGGAGGGTCAGGATGGATGGGCTAATCACGTCTATCTCCTCGGCACTTGGGGAGGCTGAGACAGGAAGATGGCTGAAGCCCGGGAGCTTGATATCTGGCTGGACACCATAGCAAGCCCCCACATCGACCCCAAGTAAATCCCAGAAAACCTTGGTTGAGGGCAGGCTTTGGAGGGAGGATAGCCTCTGGCCCAGAATTCAAGACCAGGCAGGAAGACCCAGACATTACCCAAATGGAAAGCCTGTGATCACAACAGTTTTGGAGGCCCATGCCATGAGGATGGCCTGAGTTGGGAGGTTTGAGAGCAGCCTGAGCAACCTAGTGAGGAAAGAAAGAAAGAAAGAAAGAAAGAAAGAAAGAAAGAAAGAAAGAAAGAAAGAAAGAAAGAAAGAAAGAAAGAAAGAAAGATCCATTCTCCTGCAAATCTTCTGCCCTCAGTCCTTCCCCCAATGATTCCAACATGTGAAGGTCCACCGAGCTCGGCACTCTCAAGTTCAACTTCCCCATAATGTCTGCCCGTGCTTTGGCGTGGGCGTTTCCAAGGTTACCTGGCTGGGTTCCTGCTGGCTCTCCTCTCTGAGGTGAGAAATGTGCCCCAGGCAGGCCGACACTCCAACTCGGCAATGGGACCTTCCTCCAAGAAAGGCCAGGGACACATCCCTCATGCAGGGACATATCTTCCACCCCAATTCCATTTTTCCTGGTTCGAAAACCAATCACACTGTGAACACACCACACATAGTTGAGAATATATGTACAATCCTAATGTTTTTGGAGACAGGATCTGGTTCCATGGCCTTGACTGGGGCCTGGGGACACGACTGCCATTCACTGCCAGCCTTGAAATAGTAAGCTCCAACGATCCTCCTGCCTCAGGCTCTGAAGTGGCTGGGATGATGAGCACCTCGACTCCAGACACCCTGCTTGATTGGATGTGGAGATGGGGTCTCCCTGTTGGCCCGGGTTGGCCTTGGTCTCCTGGGTTCCAGCCATTCTCCACCCTCAGCTTCCAAGATTGCTGGAATTCCAGGTATGTGCCACTGCACCAGGCCTTCTGGTTCATTTTCAATGAAGAATCGAGGCTGGGTTTGGGAGTTTAATGTTGTCATCCCAGCATTTTTGGAGTCAGAGGCCAGCGGCAGGCCTGAGCTTGTGAGATGAGACCCACCCAGGCAACTTGGTGAGACCTCTTCTCTACCCTCCATCCAAATGTGCCAGGCATGGTGGCACATGCCTCTCATTCTGGCTACTCAGGAGGCTGGGGAAAGCTTGTCAGAGCCCAGTGGTCTGATGCTGCATTGGTCAGGAATGAATCACCTTCCTCCAGGTTGGGTGACAGGTGAGTCCTCGACTCAAAAAAAAAGGAAAAAAGGAAAAAAAGAGGAACATCTATTTGTGTATGGAGTTGGACTCATCATGAACAGACAGATCAACTGGGAAGGAGGGCCCAGCCTCCTAGAGTTTCCAAAAGATGGTGGATTGGCAGAAAATTGGGCTGTGACTTTGAGAGGCCAAGGCATAGGACTACTGCAGGCTGGGAGTTTGAGACCAATTGGGGCCACAGAGTGAGATCTCGTCACTCCCAGGAATGCAAAAACTGGAGACGTGCATGGTGGCACCCGTGGCCTCTGCTATAAGGGATGTGGTAGTCTCTATCCCGAGGCATTCCATTGCATTGCCCCCATGGACAGAATGTGGGAAACGATGCCAGGCATTGTGACCCACAGTCATCAGCCCCGCATCCTGAGGTGGGAGGCTGCCTGAGCCCAGGGGTTGGAGGCTAGCCCTGGCGATGTTGCCAAATCTCATCTCAGTGAGAGGTCCCATAAATCATGTCAGGCATGGTGGTCCCCAGAGTCGTGGCACTTGGGGGCCGAGACTGGAGGTCCACCTGAGCCCCACATGTCCAGGCCCCAGAAGCCACGATCATGCTGCTGTACCCCAGCTCATCCGACGGAGACTCCAGCACCAAAAAGATGCCTCCCACATGTGACATGATGGGTGTCCACAGATCCCAAGGAAAAGATCCACTTGGGCTGTGGACGATGGAGTGATAGGGAGAGGAAGGGCACCTCCTCCCATGTGAAGGTGGCAGAATGGGCTACAGGAATCTGGGTTGACTGTGGTGTTGCCCAACCGCTATGATCGCTATGTGTCCCAAGGCCACCCTAACTCAGGGCCGTCTGTTCCTTGAGCTCACATGAGTGTCTGCTGTGGGGCATGGGTGTGGAGGGTGGAGGCAGGCATGCGGGGGTGCATGGCCGATGGCATTGGACCGATATTTCTAATGGCCACCATTGAAACCTTGCATGACTGACAGGCCGGAAAATGCCTTTTACTATCCCATTTCTGAGGGTGACTCCTTGGGATGCTTGACAGTGCTGCTGGTGGTAGTGTTCATGATTATTTAGAGTCAGAATCCCTCTCTATCACCCAGGTCAGAACACAGGGGCACGCTCACAGACACTGTGGACTCCACCTGCTAGGCTCAGGCAATCCTCCCAGCTCGGCCCCCTGAGTGGCTGGAACCACAGGCCTGCACCACCACGACTGGCTAATCTTTGGATTTATTTTTGATGGCTGACATAAGGTCTCGCCCAATGTCCCAGGCTGTCCTTGAACTAGTAGGGTAATGGCATCCACTCGCATCTACCTCTGAAGGGCCAAGTTGTAAGGACGAGCCCTTGAGCACAGCCTGTGCTTGTGGTGGTGTTGGTTGGTATTATTGTACTGAGTCGGAGACATGCTGTGTCACCCAGGCCAGAGCTCAGGGGCCCATTCTCGGCCACCATGGCCTCCACCACCTGGGCTCTGGCAATCCTCCCACCGTGGCCTCTGGAGTGGCCAGACTGACAGGAGTACGCCACCACACTTGGCTCATTTTGTTGGTTTCTTGTAGAGACGAGGTCTCACCAAGGTGCCCGGTCTGGTCTCAAACATGGGGACTCAGGCCATCCTCTTGCCTTGGCCTCCGAAAGCACCTGGGTGACAGGTGTGAGACCCCATGCCCAGCCTTCACACCCCTCTCAGAACCCCACTGCAAGGACCACTCCCTTCGGAAGACCTGAGACCCCAGAGTGGGCAGCCGGACTCACCTGCCGAACCCACCCAGAGGGATTGCTTGTCACAGGGGTGTGTCTTTGCCAGGGTCCCCACCCCTCCTTCCCACTTTTTAACCAGGGTGGACCCACTGGCTCCTCCCAGGGCCCACCTCGGGAGAAGGGAGTGTGTGACTCTCAAACTGTCAGGGGGCTACGATGGGGCTACTCACATCTGTCTTCTTGGAATTTGGTGAGGTGGAGATGAAAAGATGGCTGAAGCCCGAGAGCTGAGACCAGGCTGGACACCATAGCAAGGCCCCACCTCGAACCCAAGCAAAACCCAGAAAACCTAGGGTGAGGGGAGGCCTCGGAGGGAGGATCACCTCAGGCCCAGATTTGAAAACCAGGAAGGAAGACCAGGATGTCGACCTAATAGAAAGCCTGTGATCACAACAGATTGGGGAATTGAGGCCAAGAGGAAGGCCTGAGTTGGGTAGTTGAAAACAGCCAGGACTACCTATTGAAAAAAAGAAAGAGAGAGAGAGTCAGAGAAAGAAAGAAAGAAATCCATTCTCCTGCAAAACTTCTGTCCTCACTCCTTCTCCTCCAATCCCCACATGTGAGGGTCCCCCAAGCTCGGCACCTTCCAGCCCCAAACCCCCCAATGGCTGCCCCTGCTTTGGTGCGGGAGTTCCCCAGGCTTCCTGGCTGGGTTCCTGCTGGCTGTCCTCTCCGAGGTTAGAAATGTGCCACAGGCAGGCTGACCCGCTGACTCGTGAACAAGCACCATCTGCCAAGAAGGGCCAGGGACACATCCCTCTCCTGGAAAACATTCCTCCCCCAATTCCATTTTTCCTGGTTCTAAAGTCAGTCACCCTGTGAAGACAGCATGCACAGTTGAGAATCTGTGTATGATTCTGATGTTTTTGGAGACAGGGTCTGGCTCTGTTGCCCAGACTGGGGCCCGGGGACACAATCATCGTCCAATGCCTGTCTCAAAATCATGGGCTCCAGCAATCCTTCCATCTCATACTTCAGAGTTTCCAGGACCATGGGCACTTCCACCCCAGATCCCATCTTTGGATGGGTGCAGAGACAAGATCTCCTTATGTGGCTGGGGCTGGCCTTGGGCTCCTGGACTCCAGCCATCCTCCCGCCTCAGACTCCCAGAGTGCTGGGATTCCAGGTGTGGACCGCAGTGCCAAGCCTTCTGGTTTGTTTTTGATGAAGGATTGAGGCTGTGTTCAGGGTCTCAGTAACATTATCCCAGCACTCTAGGAGGCCAAGGCCATTGGTCAGTCCCAGTCCATGGGATGAGATGCTCCAGGGCAACTCAGCGAGACCTCGTCTTTACCCTTCATTCCAAATCAGCTGGGTGTGGTGGCACGTGCCTGTCATTCTGGCTCCTCAGAAGGCTGGAGAAAGTCTTGCTGGAGCCTGGCGGGCTGAAACTGCAGTGGGCAGGAGTGAGTCACCACCCTGCAGCCTAGGTGGTGTAGTGACTCTCTGACTCAAAGAAAAAAAAGGAAAAAAGTAAAGAAAAGAGCATCCATATATGTATGGAGTTGGCATCATCGTGAACAGACAGACATTTGGGAAGGAGGCCCCAGGCTTGGGCCTAGATTTCCCGAAAGATGGCTTATTGGCTGACAATTGGGCTGTGGCTTTGGGAGGCTGAGGCAGTGGACCACTGGGGGTCAGGAGTTCGAGACCAGCCTGGGCCATGTGCAAGACCTCATCACTCCGGGAACACAAACACAGGAGTCGCTAGTAGTAGCTCCCTCAGTCCCGTCTACACAGGATGTGGGGGCCTTCATCCCAGGACGTTCCTTTGCATCACCCCCACCGACACAATGTGCAAGTCCAGGCCATGCACCGTGGCTAATGGTCATCAGTCCTATGCCCTGTGAGGCCAAGGCGGGAAGCAGCCTGAGTCCAGGGGTTGGAGACCAACCTGGGTGACGTGGAAAGACCATGTCTCGGTGAGAGGTCTCCACAATCAAGTCAGGCATGGTGGTCCCCAGACTCCCAGCTGCTCGGGATCCAAAGTGGGAGGAGCACTTGGGCCCTGCAGGTTGAGGCCCTGGAACCCACGATTATGGTGCCACACACGAGCTAGTCCAAGTGAGACTCTGGCAGAAAAAAGACACCTCCCACATATGTCAAGATGGGCGTCTATGGCTCCCCACAGAAAGGTCTGCATGGTTGGAGGACGATAGAGTGATCGGAGAGAGGAAGGAGCCCACCTCCCACCTGACGGTGACAAACCAGGTGACTGGAACCTGGGCTGGCCATGTCATTGCTGGTCCACTTTGATCACACTTTGCCCAACGGTGCCCTAAATCGGGGCCGTCTGTTCTGTGAGCTCACACGTGTCTTTGCCATGGGACAAGAGTGTGGAGGGTGAAGGAAGGCCTTGAGGGAGGCGTGTTCGAAAGCATGGGACAGACGTCCTTAGTGGCCACCTTTGAGTTCAGGCCAGGCACCAGGGCTCATGACCATCAGCCCTGAACCCTGCCAGTCTGAGGTGGGAGGCTGCCTGAACCCAGGAGTCGGAGAACAGCCCAGGCATCCTGAACAGACCTCGTCTTGGTGATTGGTACCCAAAATTGAGCCAGGCGTGGTGATACCCAATTCCTGTCTGCTTGGCAGCCCAAGTAGGATGACCTCCTGAGCCACACAGGTCGAGGCTCTGGGATCCACCATCATGCGGCAGTGCCCCGACTGGCTGAGGGAGACTCCTGTGACAAAAAGGACACCTACCACATAAGTCACGTCGGTCATTTATGGCTCGCCAGTGAGAGGTCTGTGTAGGCGGGGGACCATGAATTGGTCAGGAAAGGAAAGGTCCCTCACCCCACCCAAAGATATCAGACCAGGTGACTGGAACCTGGGCTTGCTGTGGCATTGCCGAACCGCCTTGATTACTCTGTGCCTGATGGCCTCCCTTGCTCGGGGCCATAAGTTCCATGAGCACACACGCATCTTTTCCATCGGGCAGGAGTGTGGAGGGTGGAGGCAGGCCTTCTGGGGCATGTTGCCGAAGGCACGGGATGAACATGCCCAGTGGCCACCTTTGAAACCTCCCGCAAACAACAGACTGGAAAGTGCCTTTTCCTCTCCCTTCACTGAAAATGACACCTCTCGCATGGTGGCAGGGGTGGTGGTGGTAATTATTATTTGAAGTCGAAATCCTGCTCTGTTGCCTAGGCTGGAGTGCAAGGGCATGCTCATGGACACTGCAGATTCCACCTGCCAGACTCAGCGGATCCTCCTGCTTCGGCCCCATCAGTGGTTGGATACACAGGCCTGCAACACCACACCCGGCTAATCTTGGTGTTTATTTTTGATAGCCAAGATGAGATCTTGCCCTGTTTCCCAGGCTGGTTTTGAACCCGCAGTCTCAGGACGTCCACATGCCTGGGCATCAGAATGGCCAGGATGCAGGTCTGAGCCCCTGAGCCTGGCCTGTGGCTGTGATGGTGGTGGTGATTGGTATTATTATTCTGAGTTAGAGTCCCACTCTGTACCCAGGTTGGAGCTCTGAAGCCCGAACGCAGCCACTGTTGCCTCCACCAGCTGGGCTCCAGCAATCCTTCCTCCACAGCCTCCTGAGTGGCCAGAATGACAGGCCTCTGTCACCATGCTCAGCTCATTTTTTGGCTTCTTGTAGAGAAGAGGTCTCACCAAGGTACTTGGGATGGACTCGAACCCGAGGCCCCCGGCCATCCTTTCAGCTCGGCCTCCCAGAGTGCAAGAATGACAGGCATGAACCCCCACAAACAGCCTCCACATCCCTCTAAGAGCCCCACTGCAAGGCCAGCTCCATTCCAATGACTCAGGACTCTGGAGATGGTGGGTGGAGTTGCCCACCAAGCTGACCCTGGGAGGAGTGCATGGCACAGGGGCACGTCTCTGCCAGGGTTCCCACCCTTCTGCCAGCCTCACTCCCCAGGGGCTCCTCCCAGGGGCTGCCTTGGGGAAAGAGAGGGCATGATTCTCAAACCTTCGTGGGGGCAGGGATGGCCAGGTGACTCATGCCTGTCACCTTAGCAATCAAGGAGGCCAAGACAAGATGATGACTGAAACCCTGGAGCTCGATACTAGTCTGGAAACAAAAGAAGCCCACACCTTGAGCCCAAGCAAAACTCAAAAAACCTTGGGTGATGGCAAGCCTTGGTGGGAGGATCGCCTCTGGCCCAGATTTCAAGACCAGGCAGGAAGACCCGGATGTCGACCAAATGGAAAGCCTGTGATCGCAGAATTTTGGGAGGCCCAGGCCAATAGGATGGCCTGAGTTGGGTGCTGTGCAAGCAGCCTGAGCAACATAGTGAGGAAAGTAAGGGAAGAAAGAAAGAACAAAAGAATGAAATCAATTCTCCTGCAAACCTTCTGCCCTCAGTCCTTCCCCCTGTACCCCACATGTGAGGGTTCCCAAGTTTGGCACCGTCCATCCCCTACCCACACCAAAGACTGCCCCCACTTTGTTGTGGGAGTTCCCTAGGCTCCCTGGCTTTGGTCCTGCCAGTTCTCGTCTCCGAGGTGAGAAATGTGCCCCAGGCAGGCCAAAGATCTGACTTGGCAATGAGGACCTTCCACCACGAAAGGACAGAAACACATCCCTCATCACAGGACATTTCTTCCCCAATCCCATTTTTCCTGGATCTAAACACAGTCACCCTGTGAACACACCATGTGCAGTTGAGAATCATTGCGCAGTGTACAATTCTGATGTTTTTGGAGACAGGTCTGGCTCTGTGAACCAGGCCAGGGTCCAAGGACACGACCGTCATTCTTAGCCAACTTCGAAATCACGAGCTCCAGTGATCCACCTGCCTCAGCCTCTGGAGTGGCCAGGACGATGGCCACCTTCACCCCAAACTCCTAAATTGGATGGGTGCGGAGATGGGTTCTCCCTGCGTGGCCTGGGCTGGACTTGGGCTCCTGGGTTCCAGTCATCCTTCCGCCTTGGCCTCCCAGAGCACTGGGATTCCAGGTGTGAGCCACCACACCAGGCCTCCAGGTTCATTTTTGATGAAGGATCGAGGCCAGGTTTGGGGGATCACCCTGTTATTTCAGAACTTTGGGAGGCCAAAGCCAGAGGACAGTCAGAGGCCAGACTCGAGTAACTCAGCAAGACTTCATCTCTACTCTCCATCCCTAATGAGCTGGGCGTGTTGGTGCGTGCCTGTCATTCTGGCTACTTGGAAGGCTAGGGAAAGGCTCACCGGAGAACAGTGGGCTGAGAGAGTGCTGGCCACTAGCGAGCCACCGCCCTAAATCCTGGGTGACAGAATGGGACTCTGACTCAAAGAAAATAAAGAAGAGAAAAAAAGAAGAGCACCCACTTGTGTATGGATTTGGGATCGTCATGAACAGTTATACATCATTTGGAAAGGAGGCCCGTGCCCTGGGCCTAGAGTTCCCAAAAGATGGTGGATTGGCTGACAATTGGTCTCTGGCTTTGGGAGTCTGAGGCGGGGGAAAGCTGGAGACTGGGAGTTCGAGACCAGCCTGGGTCACATAGCAAGACTTTGTTGCTCCCTGGAATGCAAACACTGGAGTAGCGTGTGGTGGTGCCTGCAGTCTCAGCTACACGGGAAGCTGTGACCTCAGTCCCGGGCACTCCTTTGCATTGCCCCTGCAGACAGAACATGCAAGTCCAGGCTCATCAGCCCCATGCTAGGAGGCAGAGGTGGGAGGCCCCTCCTAGGGTCATCAGCCCCATGCCCTAGGAGGCAGAGGTGGGAGGCTGCCTGATCCCATGGGTCGGAGACCAACCTGGGTGACGTGGTCAGATGATTTCTCCATGAGAGGTCCCCTAAATCGAATTAGGAGTGGTGGCCCCCAGAGTGCCAGCTGATCAGGACCTAAGTTGGGAGGACCACCTGAGCCCTGAAGGTCAAGGCCCCAGGAGTCACGATTGTGGCCCTGCGTCCCAGACTGCCCGATGGAGACTTCGGTGACAAAAAAGACACCTCCCACGGGCATCCACGGCTCTCCAGGGAAAGGTCTGCATGGTTGGGGACGACTGTGTGATCCAGAGAGGAAGGTGCCCTCCCCCTGCCAAAATGTGCTAGACTGGGTGACCGAAACTTGGGCTGGTCACAGCATTGCAGTACCATCTTGATCACTCTGTTGCCCTAACTCAGAGATGTCTGCTCCGTGAGTTCACATGTGTTTTTTCCATGGGGTATGAGTGCTCGGGGCTAACTTGGGACTGTCTGCTCCATGAGCTCACATGTGTTTTTTCTGTGGGGCATGAGTGTGGAGGGCGGAGGCAGGCCTTCTGGTGCATGTGGTCAAAGGCGTTGGATGGACCTGCCCGGTGGACACACTTGAAACCTACCCCGAATGACAGGCCAGAAAGTGCCTTTTCCTTTCCCATCCCTGAGGGTGAATCCTCTCCCTGTGTGGCAGGGGTGGTGGTATTGGTCGTGGTTCTGATTATTATTATTTGGAGTTGGAATCCCACTCTGTCACCCAGGTTGCAGTGCACGGGCACACTCACGCCCACAGTGGACTCAATCTGCCCGGCTCAGGCAATCCTCCCACCTCAGCCCACTGAGAGGCTGGAACCACAGGCCTGCACCACCAATCCCAGCTAATCTTTTGATTTATTTTTTATGACCGAGGTGAGGTCTCACCCCATGTCCTGGGCTGGTGTTGAACCCACAGGTCCAGGCCATCCACTTACCTGGGCCTCCGAAAAGCCCGGATGCCAGGCTGAGCCCCTGAGCCTCTCCTGTGGTTGTGATGATGGTGGTGGATGGCATTATTATTCTAAGTCAGAGTCCCACTCTGTCACTCAGGTCAGAGCACATGGGACTGCTTATGGCCACCAAGGTCTCCACCTGTTGGGTTTCTGCAATCCTTTAACCACTGCCTCCTGTTTGGAAGGAAAGATAGGTATGCGACACCACACTTAGTTCATTTTTTTGGCTTCTTGTACAGAGGAGGTCTCACCTGGGTGCCTGGGGTGGTCACGGACCCAGGGCCTCAGACCATCCTCTCACCTCAGCCTCCTAGAGAGCCAGGATGACAGGCATGAGCCCCCACACCCAGCCTCCACACCCCATTTGGGACACCACCATGAGGCCCATTCCCTTCCAATGACCTGGGACCTCGGAAAGGGTGGCTGGAGTCACACTCTGAGTCCTACCAGGGGGGAGCGCCTGGGAAGGTGTGTGTCTCTACCAGGGCACCTACCCCTGTGCCCATCTTGTTCACCAGGTTGGACCATCCCACTTCTCCCAGGGTCCACTTTGGGGAAAGGAAGGGCAGGACTTTGAAACCTTCAGGGGTGACGGGAAAGGCTGGACAACTCATGCCTGTCCCCCGGCACTTGCGGAAGCCAAGACGGGAAGATGGCTGGAGCCAGGAGCTTGAGACCAGGCTGGACACCATAGCAAACCCCACATTGACCTGAAGCAAAATCCAGAAAACCTTGAGTGAGGGCAGGCCTTGGTGGGGGATCGTCTCTGGCCCAGAGTTCAAGACCAGGCAGGAAGATCAGGATGACGACCAAATGGAAAGCCTGTGATCCCAGCAGTTTGTGTGGCCCAGGCCAAAATGATGGCCCGAGTTTGGTGGTTTGAGAGCAGCCTGGGTAACCTAGTGAGGAAAGAAAAGGAAGAAAGAAAGAAAGAAAGGAAGAAAGAAAGAAAGAAAGAAAGAAAGAAAGAAAGAAAGAAAGAAAGAAAGAAATCCATTCTCAAGATTACCTTCTGCCCTCATTCCTTTCTCGCCCACCCTCCCTCTCGCTCCAACTCCCCCCGCTCAATGGTTGTCCCTGCTTTGATTCATGAGTTCCTGAGGCTCCCTGGTGCAGGACATGCCGACACTCCTCTCTGAGCTGAGAAATGTTTCCCAGGCAGGCCGACCCTCTGACTTGGCAATAAGAACCCTCCACCAAGAAAGGTCAGGGACACATCCCTCACCCAGAGGCATTTCTTCCCCCGATCACATTTTTCCTGGATCAAAAGTCAGGCACCCTTTGAACACATCACGTGCAGTTGAGAATCTGAGTATGATTCTAAAGTTTTGGGAGACAGGGTCTGGCTCTGTGGACCAGGATGGAGCCAGGGGACAAGACCATCGTTCACCGACAGCCTTGAAATCACGGGCTCTGGTGATCCTTCCACCTCAGCAACTGGATTGGCCAGGACTATGAGCATCTCGACCCCAGACCCCCTGTTTGGATGGGTGCAGAGACGGGGGCTCCCTGTGTGACCAGGGCTGGCCTTGGGCTCCTGGGCTCCAGCCATCCTCCTCTCTCAGGCTCCCAGAGCACTGGGATTCCAGGAGTGGGCTGCAACGCCAGGCCTGGTTGGTTTTCGACAGAGGATCGTGACCGGGGTTGGGGGCTCAGCCTTGTAATCCCAGGGATTGGGTGGCCAAAACAAGCACCCGACCAGAGCCCACAGGCCAAGGACCACCCTCGCAATTCAGTGAGACCTCGCCTATACCTTCCATCCCAAATTATTCAAGCGTGGTGGCGCCCATGTCATTCCGGCTCCTCAGAAGGATGGAGAAAGGCTCGTTGGAGACCGGCAACCCAAGGGTGCGGTAGCCGGAGCGAACCACCGCCCTCCAGCCTGGGCGATGGAGTAAGACTGACACAATGAAAAAAAAGGAAAAAAAGATAAAAACGAAGAGCATCCATTTGTGTATGGATTTATGATCATTGTGATCAGACAGAGAACAATTGGGAAGGAGATACCCAATTGGGCTTAGAGTTTCCGAAAATGGTGAATTGGCAGAGAATTGGACTGTAGATTTGGGAGGCTGAGGCGGGGGACTGCTGGAGCTTGGAGGTTCGATACCAGCCTGGGCCACGCAATGAGACCTTGTCACTTCCCAGAATGCAAACACTGGTGTCTTGCATGGTGGTACACATGGTCCTGATGACATCGTATGTGGTGCCCTCCATACTGGGGCATTCCTTTGCATTGCCACCACTGACAGAACGTGTGAGTCCAGGCCGGGCACCATGGCTTACGTCCATCAGCCTTACATCCTGGGAGGCCGAGGCGGGAGGCTGCCTGAGTCCAGGGATTGGAGATCAGTCCAGGCTAAGTGGCATAACCTCTTCTCGGTGAGAGGTCCTCAAAATCAAGTCCGGCATGGTTGTCCGTGGAGGCCCAGCTGCTCGGGGGCCAAGGTGGGAAGACTGCCTGAGCCCCGCAGGTCAAGGCCCAGGGAGCCACAATCATGCCATTGTACCCCAGACTGGCCAACAGAGACTAGGGCGACAAAAATGCTGCCTCCCATGTGGGTGAAGATGGGCATCCATGGCTCCCCAGGGAAAGGTACCCATGGGGGTTATAATGGAGAGATCAGGAGAGGAAGGTCTCTCCCTCTGTTGGAAGGAGGCAGACAGGGTGAACGAAACTTGGACTGGCCATGGCGATGCTGGACCACCTTGAATGCTCTGTGCCTCGATGGCCGCCCTACTTCAGGACTGTCTGCTCCATGAGCTCACACACATCTTAACCGTGGAACACAAGTGTGGATGGTGGAAACAGGCCTTATGGGTTGCATGACC
Source organism: Carlito syrichta (assembly GCF_000164805.1). Taxonomy (NCBI): domain Eukaryota; kingdom Metazoa; phylum Chordata; class Mammalia; order Primates; family Tarsiidae; genus Carlito; species Carlito syrichta. Next base: position 174,802 of record NW_007260075.1, read on the forward strand.
GAACATTTGTGACAGACGTGCACAGTGGCCACCTTTGAAACATCCCACAAACGACAGGTGGTAAAGTGCCTTTTCCTCACATCCCTTAGGGTTTCTCCTCATGCTGGTTGGCAGGGGTGGTGGTGGTGGTCGTGGTGGTGATTATTATTATTTGGAGTCGGAATCATGCTCTGTCTCCCAGGTCAGAGTGAAGGGGCATGGTCACTGCCATGGCAGAATCCACCTGCTGGGCTCAGGCGATCCTCCTGCCTCAAACCCCTGAGAAGCTGGAACCACAGGCCAGTGCCACCACGCTCGGCTAATCTTTGGATTTATTTTTGCTGGCCAGGACGAGTCCTTGCCCTGTGTCCCAGGCTGATGTTGAACCCGCAGCCTCAGGCCATTCATTCACCTGGCCCTCAAAAGGACTGGGAGGTCAGGTTGAGCTCCTGTGCCCGGCCTGTTGTTGTGGTGGTGGTGGTGGTGATTATTATTATTTGGAGTCAGAGTAACACTCTTTTTCCCAGACTGGAGCACAGGGGCACGATCATGGCCACCATGGGCTTCACCTGCCGGGCTCAGTCGATCCTCTCGCCTCAGCTCCCCAAAGTGGCTGAAAACGTAGGCCTGCGACACCATGTTCAACTCTTCTTTGGATTTATATTTGATGGCTGAGATAAGGTCTCACCCAGTGTCCTGGGCTGTTGTAAACCTGAAGGCTCACGCTGCCCACTTGTCTGGGTCTCCAAAGGGTCGGAAGGCCAGGGTGAGCTTCTGAGGCAGGCCTGGGGTCGTGGTGGTGGTGTTGGTTGGTATTATTATTCTAAGTTGGAATTCCACTCTTTCGCCCAGCTTGGAGCACATGAACTTGCTCACAGTCACCCACAGCCTCCACCAGCTGGGCTCCATCAGTCCTCTCACCATGGCTTCTCAAGTCACTGGAACGATAGGAGTGCACCACTGCACTCAGTTCATTTTTTTGGCTTTTTGTAGAGACGAGGTCTCACCAAGGTGCCCGGGTTGGTCTCAAACCCAGGGGCTCAGGCCATTCTCTTGCCTTGGCCTCCCAGTTTGCCAGGATGACAGGCATGATCCCCATGCAACGCCCCCGCACCCTTCTCAGGGCCCCACCCCAAGGTCCGCTCCCTTCTGAAGACCCAGGAACCCAGAGAGGGCACCCGGGGTCACCCACCGAGTCCACCTGGGGGGAGCACCTGGTGCAGGGGCGTGTCTCCATCAGGGCACCCACCCCTTCACCTGGTATGTTCTCCAGGGAGGATGTGCTCCCTCCTCCATGAGGGCCACCTGGTGAAAAGGGAGGGTGTGACTCTCAAACCCACAGGGGGGCAGGAACGTCAGGGGAACTCATGCATTTCTTCACAGCAGTTGGGGAGTCAGATATAGGAAGATCAGCAGAACTCGGGAGCTCGAGACCAGGCTGAACACCATAGCAAGCCCCAACCTCGAACCTAAGAAAAACTCAGAAAATCTTGGGTGAGGGCAGACCTTGTTTGGAGGATCATCTCCGGCCCAGAGTTCAAGACCAGGCAGGAAGACCAGGACATCGACCAAATTGAAAGCCTGTGGTCGCAGCAGGTTCGAGGCCCAGGACAAGAGTGTAGCCCAAGTTGGACATTTTTAGTGCAGCCCAGGCAACCTAATGAGGAAAGAAAAGAAAAGAAGAAAGAAAGGAAGGAAGGAAGGAAGGAAGGAAGGAAGGAAGGAAGGGAGGAAGGAAGGAAGGGAGGGAAGGTGGGAGGGAGGGAGGAAGGAAGGAAGAAAGAAAGAAAGCTTGGCTCAGTTGGCTCAGCCTCTAATCCCAGAGCTTTGGGATGCTGAGGTGAGTGAATTTCCTGAGCCTGCAGGTTTGAGCCCTGCCTGGGAAACTTGGCGACACCTCATCTCTACAATAAATAAAAAATTAACCGGGTGTGGTAGCTCACGCCTGTAGTTCCAGCTACTTGGAAGGCTGAGGTGGAAGGATCACCGGAGGCCAGCAGGTCGAGGCTGCGGTGGCCAAGAGCATCTACTGCACTTCAGTCTGAGCTACTGAGTGAGACTCCAACTCAAAAAGAAAAAAAGAAAGAAAGAAAGAAAGAAAGAAAGAAAGAAAGAAAGAAAGAAAGAAAGAAAGAAAGAAAGAAAGAAAGAAAGAAAGAAAAAGAAATCCATTCTTCTGCAAACCCTCTGCCCTCGATTCTGTCCTCCCAGAACCCCACATATGAGGGTCCCCCAAGCTTGGCACCTTCCAGGTCCAACCCCCCCCATTCACTGCCCCTGCTTTGTTGAGGGAGTTCCCATGGCTCCCTGGCTGGGTTCATGCCGGCTGTCCTCTCTGAGGTGAGAAATGATCCCCAGGAAGGCCGACCCTCTGACTCGGCAATGAGGACATTCCACCAAGAAAGGCCAGGGACACATCCCTCACCCAGGGACATTTCTTCCCACCCAATCCCATTATTCCTGGCTCTAAAGCCAGTTGCCCTGTGAGCACACCTTGCAAAGTTGAGAATCTGTGTGTGATTCTGATGTTTTTGGAGACAAGGTCTGGCTCTGTGGCACAGGTTGGGACCCAGGGACAGGACCGTTGATCATGCCAGTCTCGAAATTGTGGCCTCTGGTGATCTTTCCTTCTCAGCCTCTGGAGTGACTGGGAAGACGTGCACCTCGACTCCAGAACCCCCTGTTTTGATTTTTGTGTATACGGAGTCTCCCAGTGTGGCCCAGGCTGGCCTTGGGCTCCTGGGCTCCTGCCATACTCCTGCCTCGACTTCCCAGAGTGCTCAAATTCCAGGCGTGGGCGACCACACCAAGCCTTCAGGTTCATTTTTGATGAAGGATAGAGGCCTTGCTTGGGGGCTCAGCCTTGTCATCCTAGTGCTTTGGGAGGCCAAGGCCAGTGGCTGGGCCGAGCCCGCAGGTGGAGACCCAACCGGGCACATTGGTGAGACCTCGTCTCTACATTCCATCCCAAATGACCCTGGCATGGTGATGCATGCCTGTCTTTCTGGCTCCTCAGAAGACTGGGGAAAGTTTTGCAGCTACCCGGTGGGCCAAGGCTGCAGTGGCTGGGAACCAGCCATTGATCTCCAGCCTGGGAAATGGAGACAATCCAATTCAAAGAAAGAAAGGAAAAAGGGAAACAAAGAAGAGGATCCATTTGTGTATGGAGTAGGGATCATAGTGAACAGACAGCATTTGAGAAGGAGGTCCCAGGCTTCAGACTAAAATTCCCCAAAGATGACAGATCAGAAGACAATAGGGCTGTGATTCTGGGAGGCCATGGTGGGAGACTACTGGAGCCTGGGAGTTCAAGACCAGCCTGGGACATGTACTGAGACCTAGTCACTCCCCAGAATGCAAACACTGGTGGCACGTGTGGTGGTGCCCACGGTCCCGGCTACACGGGATGCAGTGCTCTCCATACCAGGGCGTTCCTTTACATCATCGCCACTGACAGAAAGTGTGAGTCCAAGCTGGGCACCATGGCTTATAGCCTTCAGCCCCATGCCCCACACCCTGGAAGTCTGAGGTGAGAGGATGTCTGAACCCAGGGGTCGGAGTCCAGCCTGGGCAATGTGGACAGACCTCGTCTCATCGAGAGATCCCCAAAATTGAGTCAGGCATGGTGGAACCAGGAGTCCCAGCTGCTTGGAGGCCCAGGCAGGAGTACTGCCTGAGCCCATCAGGTCAAGGGCTTGGGAGCCATCATCATGCTGCCATGCCCCGGTCCAGTGGACAGAGACTCTGTCAACAAAAATGACGCCTCCCACAATGTCACAATGGGTGTCCTGGACTCACCAGGGAAAGGTCCATGTGGGCAGGGGATGATGGAGTGTTTGGGAAATGAAGGGCCCTCCCGCCACCCAAAGTTTTAGACCTGGCGACTGGAACCTGAGCTGGCCATGGTGTTACCAGCCTGCCTTGATTGCTCTGTGCCTGATGGCCGCCATAGCTCAGGGCCACCTGTTCTGTGAGCTCACAAACATCTTTGCTGTGCAGTACGATTGTGGAGGGTAGAGGACGGCCTTCTGGGGCGCATGGCCAAACGCATGGGATGGATATACCCCTTGGACATCTTTGAAAACTCCCATGAACAACAGACCAAACAGTTCCTTTTCCTCTCCCATCCCACATGGTGACACTTCATGCTGGGTGGCAGGGGTGGTGGTGGTGGTGGTGGTGGTGGTGGTGGTGGTGGTTATTATTATTATTATTTGGATTTGGAGTCATGCTCTGTCACTCAGGCCAGAGTGCATGGGCACACTAATGGCCACCATGGACTCCACCTACCGGGCTCAGGTAATCCTTCCACCTCAGTCCTCCAAGTGGCTGAAACCATACCTTGCGCTATCATGCTTGGCTAATCTTTGGATTTATTTTTGATGGCCGAGATGAGGTCTCACTCCATGTCCCGGGCAGGTGTCAAAGCAGCAGGCTCATGTTGTCCACTTGCCTGGGCCTCTGAAGGGCTGGGATGCCAGGCTGAGCCCCTGAACCCAGCCTGAGGTTGTGGTGGTGCTTGGTATTAATATTCTGAGTTGGAGTCCCACTGTGTCAGCCAAGCTGGAGCCCAGGGGCCCACTCTCGGCCACCATGGCCTCCACTGGCTGGTCTCCTGCAGACCTCCTGTCATGGCCTACTGAGTGACTGGAATGACAGCCGAGCAGCACATCACTTGGTTCATATTTTTGTCTTTTTGTAGACATGAGGTCTCACCAAGGTTTCTGGGCTGGTCTCAAACCCAGAGGCTCCGGCCATCTTCTTGCCTCAGCCTCCCAGTTTGCCAGGATGACAGGTGTGAGCCCCTGTGCTTGGTCTCCACACACCTAACAGGCCCCCAACCTGAGCTCCAGTCCCTTCTGATGCACTGGGACCCTGGATAGAGCAGCTGGCTTTGCCTACCAAGCCCTCCCCAGTGGATCGCTGGGCTTAGGGGCATGACTTTACCGGGGCACCCACCTCTCCTCCCACCTCTTTCTCCAGGTTGGATCTGCTACCTTCTCCCTGGGGCTGCCCCTCGAAAAGGGAGGGCGTGACTCAAACCTTCGGGGGGGCTGGGATGGCCAGGCAACTCAGGCATGTCTCCTCGGCACTCGGTGAGGCCAAGACAGGAAGATGGCCGGAGCCTGTGAACTCGAACCAGGCTGGACACCATAGTAAGCCCCACCTCGACCCCAAGCAAAAACCCAGAAAACCTTGCTTAAGGCAGGTGTCAGTGGGAGGAACGCCTCTGGCCCAGAGTTCAAGACCAGGCAGAAAGACCAGGATGTCGACAAAACGGAAAGCCTGGGATTGCAGCAGTTTGGTAGGTCAAGGCAGAGAGAATGGCCTGAGTTGGGCGTTTTGAGAGCAGCCTGGTCAACCTTGTGAGGAAAGAAAATAAATAAATAAATAAAAAAAGAAAGAAATCTATTCTCCTGCAAAGCATCAGCCCAGAGTCATTCATCCCCCATCCCCCCATGTGAGGATCCCCCAAGCTCGGCACCTTCCAGCCCCAAGCCCCCCAATGGCTGTCCCACTTTGGTGCAGGAGTTCCCGAGGCTCCCTGGCCAGTTTTCTCCAAACTCTCCTCTCTGAGGGGAGAAATGTGCCCCAAGCAGGCCGAATCTCCATCTCTGCAACCAGGACCTCCCACCAAGAAAGGCCAGAGAAACATCCCTCACCCAGGGACATTTCTTTACCCCCAATCCCATTTTTCTGGCTCTAAACCCAGTTGCCCTGTGAACACACCATGCGCATTTGAGAATCTGTGTACGATTCTGATGTTTTGGAGACAGAATCTGGCTCCGTGGCCCAGGCTGGGGCTCAGGGATAGGACCATTGATCATTGACAGCCTCAAAATTGCAGGCTCAGACAATCCTCCCACCTCAGTTTTTGGGGTGGCTGAAACGACCAAGAACCCCTGTTTTGATGGGTGCAGAGACTTGGTCTCCCTGCATGGCCTGGGCTGGTCTTGGGCTCATGGGCTCCTCCATATTCTTGCTTCAGTCTCCCAGAGTGTGGGAATTCCAGGCATGGGCCGCTGAACCAGGTTTTATGTTTCGTTTTTGATGAGGGATTGAGGCCAGGCTCGGAGGCTATCTCATCATCTCATTGCTTTGGGAGGCTGAGACCAGCAGCTGAAATGAGCCCTCTGGCCAAGACCTGCTCAGGCACCTCGATGAGATCTCTTCTCTACCCTTCATTCCAAATGAGCCAGGTGTGATGGCCCGTGCCTGTCTTTCTGGCTCCTCAGAAGTCCAAGTAAAGGCTCACCGGAGCCCGGCAGGCCAAGGCTGCAGTGACCAGGTGGGAGTCACAATCCTCCAGGTTGGGTGACAGAGTGAGACTCCCACTCAAAGAAAAAAGGAAAAGGAAATAAAAAGAAGAGCATCCATATGTGTATGGAGTTGGATCATCATGGACAGACATCATTTGGGAAGCAGGCCTGAGTCTTGGGCCTACAGATTCTGAAAGATGGTGAATCAGCACACAATCAGACTGTGGCTTCGCAATGCCAAGGTGGGGGACCCCTGGAGCCCGGGATTTAGACCAGCCTGGGCCATCTAGCGAGACCTCATCACTCCCCGGAATGCAAATGCTCAAGTCACACTTGGTGTCACCCGCGGTCCCAGCTATATGGGATGCAGTGGCCTCCAACCCGAGGCATGGCTTTGCATTTCCACTGCTGACAGGACTTGTGAGTCCAGGCTGGGTACTGTGGCTCAGGGCCAACAACCTGCACCCTGGGAGGCCAAGGCAGGAGGCTGCCTGAGTCAGGGTTTGGAGAGCAGCTTGGGCGACATGTCCAGACGTCATCTCAGCAAGAGTTCCCCAAAATCGAGTCAGACATGGTCCCAGCTGACTGTGGGCCAAGGTGTGAGGACCGCCTGAGTCCTGCACATTGAAACCCCGGGAGCCACAATCATGCCACCATGCCCCAGCCTGGCTGAAGGAGACTCCAGAGACAAAAAACACGCCTCCAACATGCACTCATCAGGCCTCCACAGTTCCTCAGTGAAAGGTCAGCATTGGCAGGAGAAGATGGAGTGAATTGCAGAAGAAAGGGCCCTCCCTACCCCCGAAGGTGGCAGGCAGGGTGTTCAGAACCAGGAATGGCTGCAGGTTTGCTGGGCTGCCTTAATCGTTCTGTGCCCGATGGCCATTCTAGCTCGGGGCCTTCTGTTTCTTCAGCTCACATACGTCTTGGCTGTGGGGCATGAGTGTGGAGGATGGAGGTAGACCTTCTGGGGGTGTGTGGATGAATGTGTGGGACAGACGTGGCCGGTGGGCAACTATAAGACCTCCCACAAATGAAATACTGGAAAGTTCCTTTTCCTCTCCCATCCCTGAGGGTGAGTCCTCGTGCTGGTTGGCAGGGATGGTGGTGGTGGTAATTATTGTTATTTGGAGTAGAATCCCACTCTTTCACCTAGGTAGAACACAGGGGCTCGCTCACTGCCATCACAGACTCCACCTTCTGGGCTCAGGTGATCCTCCCAATCGGCCCCCCAAGTGAGTGAAACCACTGGCCTGCACAACCACACTCGACTAATCTTTGGATTTTTGATGGCTGACACGAGGTCTCGCACCATGTCCCAGGCTGGTGTCGAGCAGGCAGGCTCAGGCCATCCACTCACCTGAGCCTCCAAAGGCTGGGATGCTAGGCTGATCCCCTGAGCCTGACATGTGATTGTGGTGGTGGTGGTGGTTGGTATTAATATTCTGAGTTGGAATCCTACTCTGTCAGCCAGGATGTAGTGCAGGGGCCAACTCTCAGCTACTGCATCCTACATGGACTGGCCTCCAGTGATCCTCCTGCTGTGGACTCCTGAGTGGACGGAACGATAAGTGTGTGCCACAATACTCAGCTTATTTTTTTGACTTCTTGAGGAGATGAGGTCTCTCTAAGGTGCCCATGATGGTCTCAAACCCAGGGGCTCAGGTCATCCTCTAGCTTCACCCTCCCAGAGCACTGAGATGACAGGTGTGAGCCCCTGGCTGGCATCCACCCCACTCTAGGGGCCCAACCACTAAACCCACTACATGCGATGACCCAAGACCCTGGAGAGGGCAGCCGGAGTCACCCCCTGAGTCCTACACATGAGGAAATCTGGCTCAGGTGTGTGTCTCTGCTGGAGTGCTTTACTCTCCACCCCCATTGCCCCCAGGGTGGACCCACTCGCTCCTCCCAGGGGCCACCTCTGGGAAAGGGAAGTCATGACTCTCAAACCTTCAGGGTGGATATTGCCGGAAGTCTCATGCCTGTCTCCTTGGCAATCAGGGAGTTTGAGATGGAAAGATGGCCAAAGCCCAGGAGCTCAAGACCAATTTGGTCACCATAGCAGGACTCAACCCCAATCAATACCAGAAAACCTTGGGTGAAGGCAGGCCTCCGTGGGAGGATTGCCTCCAGCCCAGAGTTCAAGAAGAGACAAGAAGACAAGGATGTCAACCAAGTGAAAAGCCTGTGATCGCAGCAGTTTGGGAGGCCCAGGTCCAGTGGATGCCCAGAGTCAGGCGGTTTGAGAGTAGCCTGCTCAACCTAGTGAGGAAAGAAATGAAAGAAACAAAGAAAAAAAAAAAGAAAATCCATTCTCCTGCAAATCTTCTGTCCTCAGTCCTTCCTTGCACGACCCCCCCTACATTTGAGGGTCCTCCAAGCTCAACACCTTCCAGTCCCAACACCCCCAATGGCTGACCCTGCTTTGGTGCAGGAGTTCTCAAGCATCCATGTCCAGGTTCCTGCCAACACTCCTCTCCATGGTGAGAAATGTTCCCCACGCAGGCCAACACTCTGACTCCGCAATGAGGACCTTCTGCGAAGAAAGGCCAGGGAAACATTCATTACCCGGGGACATTTATTCCCTCACAATCTCATTGTTCCTAGCTCTAAAGCCAACCACTCTGTGAACACGCCACACAAAGATGAGAATCTGTGTACGATTCTGATTTTTCTGGAGACAGGGTCTCACTGTGTGGCCTATGCTGGGACACAGGGACATGCCCACAGATCACCGCAAGCCTCAAAATCGCCAGTTTGGTGAAACTCCCAACCCAGCCTCTGGAGTGGCCGGGACAATGGGCACCTCGACCCAGATCCCCTTTTTGGATGAGTTGGGAGAATGGGTCTCCCTGCATGGCCTGGACTGGCACTGGGTCTCTGGGCTGAAGTCATCCTCCCTTCTCGGCCTTCCAGAGCACTGGGATTCCAGTCATTGTCCACTGCACTAGGTTTTCTGGTGTTTTTTGACAAAGGATCAAGGCCGGGCTCACAATCTGCCTCCTCATCCTAGTACTTTGGGAGGCTGAGCCCAGCATCCGGCTGACCTCATGGTTGGAGACCCACCTGGGCACCTCAGCGAGACCTCGTCTCTCTCTCCATCCCAAATGAACTGGGTGTGGTTGCTCACACTCATCATTCTGGCTTTTGGGAAGGCCAGGTAAGTCTCAACAGAGCCTGTTGGACTGAGACTGCGGTGGCCTGGAGTGATTCACCACTCCAGCCTGGGCCATGGAGTGAGACTCTGAGTCAAAGGAAAAAAGGAAAAAAAAAATTGAGAAGAGCATCCATTTGTGTTTGAAGTTGGGATCACCGTAAACAGACAGAGATCATTTGGGAATGAACCCGTCTTTGGTCTAGAGTTTCCAAAGATGGTGAATCGGCAAACAATCAGGCTGTGGTTTTGGAAGGCCAAGGTGGGAGCCCAGGAGTTTGAGACCAGCCTGGGTCATGTAACGAGACTTTGTCGCTCCTTGCAATGCAAACACTGGAGTCACCTGTGGTGGCTCCCACAGTCCCAGTTACACGGGTTGTGGTGGCCTCCATTCTGGGGCATTTCTTTGCATCACTCCACTGACAGAATGTGCAAGTCCAGGCCAGGTACTGTGGCACACAGCCATCAGCCCCATGCCCTAGGAGGCCAAAGCGGGAGGCTACCTGAGCCCAGAGGTCAGAGAACAGCCCGGGCAATGTGCCGAGACCTCATCTCATCAAGAGGTCCCCAAAATCAAGTCAGGCGTGGTTGCCACTGCAGTACTAGCTGCCAGGGCCCCGAGGCGGGAGGAGTACCTGAGCCACACAGGTCAAGACCCCAGGAGCCACGAGTGTGCCGCTGTGCCCCATCCCAACCAAAGGAGACTCTGGAATTGAAAAGACGACCCCCAAGTGAATCACGACAGGTGTCCTCGGCAACCCAAGCAAAGGTCCAGGTTGGAAGGAGAACAATGGAGCAATCAGGAGAGGAAAGAGCCTTTCCTTGCCCCGAAGGTGTCAGGCCGGGCAAAAGGAACCTGGGTTGACTGTGGCATTGCTAAACTGACGTTATCACTCTGCCCAATGTCCACCCTAGCTTGAGACTGTCTGTTCTGTGAGCTCGCATATGTATTTGTTGTGCGGCAAGAGTGTGGAGGGTTGAGGCAGGCTTTCTGCAACACATGGCCAAAGGTGCTTGTTGGATGTGCCTGGTGGACAACTTTGAAACATGCAAATGACAGGCCAGAAAGTGCCTTTTCCTCTGCCATTCCTGAGGGTGACTCCTCATGCTGGGTGGCTGGGGTGGTGGCGGTGGAGGCAGTGGTGATTATTATTATTTGGAGTCAGAATTCTGCTCAGCCACCCAGGCCAGGGTGCAGGGGCACGCTCAAGGCCACTGCAGACTCCACCTGCCAGTCTCAGGTGATCCTCCGGTTGACTGGAACCACAGGCGATCCTCCAACTGATTGGAACCTCAGGTGATCTTTTGATTGACTGGAACCACAGGCCTTCACCACCAGGCCTGGCTAATCTTTGAATTTGTTTTTGATGGCTGAGATGTGGTCTCACCTTGTGTCATGGGCTGGTGTCTAACACGCAGGCTCAGACCATCCATCTCCTGGGGCTCGAAGGACTGGGTTGCCAGGCTGAGCCCCTGTGCCTTGCCTGTGGTTGTGGTGGTATTTGTGATGGGTATTAATATTCTGATTTGGAGTCCTGCTCTCTCGCCCAGGCCGTAGCACAGGGACACGCTATTGTCCATCGCTGGACTCCAGTGATCCTCCTGCCATGGCCTCCTGAGTGCCTGAAATGACAGGTGTGCGCCACCACACTTGGCTCTTTTTTTGGTTTCTTGTAGAGACAAGGTCTCGCCAAGGTGCCCGGGCTGGTCTCAAACATGGGGGCTCAGGTCATCCTCTTGCCTCAGCCTCCCAGAGCCCCAGGATGACAGGTGTGAGCTCGCACCCCCAGCCTCTACACCCTTTTTGGGGCCCCACAGTAAAGCCCACCCCCTACCAATGATGTGGGATGCCAGAGAGGGCAGCCAGAGTCACCTACCCAACCTTCCCCTTGGGGAGCACCTGGTGCAGGGGTGTGTCTCTGCCAGGATGCCTAACCTTCCACCTGCCTCATTCCCCAGGATGGACTGGCTCACTCCTCCCAAGGGCCACCTTGGGGAAAGGGAGGGCGTGACCCTCAAACCTTCAGGGGGGCAGGGATGGCTGGGCAAATGACGTTTATCTCCTTGGCACTTCAGGAGGCTGAGATGGGAACATGGCCAGAGTCTGGGAGCTCAAGACGAGGCTGGACACCATAGCAGGCCCACAGCATGTCCCCAAGCAAAACCAATAAAACCTTGGATGGAGGCAGGCGTCTGTGGGAGAATTGCTTCCAACCCAGCTCAAGACCAGGCAGGAAGACCAGGATGTCGACAGAATGGAAAGCATGTGATCACAGCAGTTTGGAAGGCCCAGGTCGAGAGCATGGTCAGCCAGGAGGTATGAGAGAAACCTGGTCAACCTAGTGAGGAATGAAAAGAAAGAAAGAAAGAAAGAAAGAAAGAAAGAAAGAAAGAAAGAAAGAAAGAAAGACCAATCTCCTGCAAATCTTCTGCCTTTAATCCTTCCCCCCCACACCCCCCACATATGAGGGTGCCCCAAGCTTGGGACCATCCAGCCCCAAGGCCCCCAAAGTCTGCCCCGCTTTGGTTCAAGAGTTCCCAGTGCTCCCTGGCTGGGTACATGCCCACTCTCTTCTCGGAGGTGAGAAATGTTCCCCAGGCAGGCCGACCCTCTCACTCTGCAATGAGGACCATCCACCAAGGAAGACCAGGGCCACATCCCTCACCTGGAGACATTTCTTCCTCTCCAATCCCATTTTTTCTGGCTCTAAAGCCAGTCGGCCTGTGAACACACCAAGCGCAAATGAGAATCTGTGTATGATTCTGAAGATTTTGGAGACAGGGTATGGCTCTGAATCCCAAGCTGGGGCCCAGGGACATGGCCGTCACTCATGGCTAGCCTCAAACTCGTGGGCTCTGGTGATCCTCACACCTCGGCATCTGGAGTGACCAGAACGATGGGCACCTTGACCCCAGACAACCTGTTTGAATGGTTGCAGAGACGGGGTCTCCTGGGTCGTCTGAGCAGGACTTGGGCTCCTGGGATCCAGCCATCCTACTGCTTTGGGTTCACAGAGTGCTGAGATTCCAGGTGTGGGCCACCGTGACAAGACTTCTTGTTCATTTTTGATGAAGGACTGAGCGTTGGCTCGGGAGCTCAGACTCATCATCAGAGCGCATTGGGAAGACGAGGCCACTGGACAGCTGCAGTCCCACCCAGGCACCTCAGCAAGACCTTGTCTTAACCCTCCAACCCAAATGAGAAGGGTGTGGTGGTACCCACCTGTCTTTTGGCTCCTGGTAAGGCCAGGGAAAGGCTCTCCAGAGCCTGGCAATTGAGGCTGCGGTGGCCGGTAACAAGTCACCACTATTCAGCATGGATGACAGAGTGAGACTCCGACTAACAGAAAAAACAGGAAAAAAGGAAAAAAAAGAAGAGCATCCACTTGTGTATGGAGTTGGTATCACTGTGAACACACAAAGATCATTTGGGAAGGAGGCCCCAACCTTGGGCCTAAAGTTCCCAAAAGATGGTTGATCGGCAGACAATCGGGCTGTGGCTTTGGGAGATCAAGGCAGGAGACCGATGGAGCCTGAAAATTTGGACCAGCGTGGGCCACGTAGCGAGATCTCATCACACTCATAAATGTAAACACTGGAGTTGCACATGGTGACACCGATGGTCCCAGATACACTCCTGTGTGGTGGCCTCCATCCTGGGGTATTCCTTAGCATCAACCATGGCCACAGAATGTGCAAGTCCTGGCCAGACACTGTGGCTTACTACCATCAGTCCCGTGCCCTGGGAGGCCGAGGCAGGAGGCTGCCTGAGCTTAGGTGTCAGAGACCAGCCCTGGCGATGTGGCCAGACCTCATCTCAGTGAGAGGTATCCGAAACAAAGTCAGACGTGGTGACCCCCGGAGTCCCAGCTGCTCAGGGTCCGAGGAGGAAGGACCACCTGAGTTCTGCAGGGTGAGGACCTGGGAACCACGATCATGCCATCAAGTCCCAGCTTTGCTGATGGAGACTTTGGCAACCAAAAAGAGGCCAACCACATGCATCACAACAGGTGTCCACGTCTCCCCCAGGTAAAGGTATGTGTGGATGGAGGACGATGGAGTGATTGGGAGAGGAAGGGGATCTCACCCAACCTGAAGGTGACAGACAGGACGACTGGAACACGGCTGTCCCAGGTGTTGCCAGACTGCCTTTTCTCACTCTGTGCCTGATATACACCCTAGCTCAGGGCTGTCTGTTCCATGAGCTCACACACTTATTTGCAATGGGGCACAAGTGTGGAGGGTGGAGGCAGGACTTCTGGGGCATGTAGCCAAAAGTGCAGGATGGATGTGCCCAGTGGCTACCTTTGAAACCTCCCACAAATGAGAGGTCAGAAAATGCCTTTTCCTTTCCCATCCTTGAGTGTGACTATTCACGCTGGGTGTCAGGGGTGGTGGTGATGGTGATTTTTTATTATTTGGAGTAGGACTCCTTCTTGTTTGCTCAGGCTGGAGCACAGGGTCACACTCACAGCCACGACAGACTCCACCTGCTGGTCTAAGGCAATCCTCCCGCCTTAGCCCCCCAAGTGGCTGGAACCACAGGGCTGCACCAGTACAACCGGCAAATCTTTGGATTTATTATTGATGGCCGAGACAAGGTCTCCCCCCATGTCCCAGGCTGGTTTCCAACCTGAAGGCATAGACCATCCACTCGCCTGGGCCTCCAAAGGAAGTGAGGCTGAGACCCTGAGCCTGGCCTGGGGTTGTGATGGTAGTTGGTATTATTATTCTGAGTCAGATTTCCGCTCTGTTGCCAAGGCCAGAGAACGGGGGCCCACTCTCAGCCACTGCAGTCTCCACTGTCTGGGATCCAGCAGTTCTCCTGGTGTGGCCTCCCGAGTGGCCAGAACAACAGGCTTGCTCCACCATGCTCGACATTTTTTTGGGGGACTTCTTGTAGAGATGAGGTCTTTCCAAGGTGACTGGGCAGATCTTGAACCCAGAGGCTCAGGCTATCCTCTCTCCTCAGCCTCCCAGAGAGCTGGGATGACAGGCGTGAGCCCATGCACCTAGCCTCCACAACCCTCTTGGGACCCAACACTAGCACTGCTCCCTTGCAAAGTCCTGGGACCCCAGAGAGGTTGGCCAAAGTCACCTGCCGAGTCCTCACTGGCATGTGTGAATGGTGTAGACACTTCCCTCCACCAGTCGCCCACCCCTTAACCTGACTTGTTCCCCAGGTTGGACCCACTTGCTCCTCCCAGGAAGAGCCTCGGGGAAATGGAGGATGTCTCTCAAACCTATGGGGGGGCAGGGACCACCAGGTGACTCAGGCATGTCTCCTCAGCACTCGGGGAGGCTAAGATGGGAAGATGGCCAGAGCTAGGGAGCTCGAGACCAGGTTGGATACCACAGCAAAACCCAGCCTCAACCCCAAGCAAAACCCAGGAAACCATTGGCGAGGGCAGGCCACGGTGGAAGGATTGCCTCCAGCCCAGAGTTCAAGACCAGGCAAGAAGACCAGGATGATGCCCAAATGGAAAGCCTGTGATCATAGCACTTTTGGAGGCCCAGACTGAGAGGATTGCCCGAGTCAGGCAGTTTCAGAGCAGCCTGGGCAACCTAGTGAGGAAAGAAAAGACAAGACAGAAGGAAAGAAAGAAAAAGAAAGACAGAAAGAAAGAAAGAAAGAAAGAAAGAAAGAAAGAAAGAAAGAAAGAAAGAAAGGAAGGAAGGAAGGAAGGAAGGAAGGAAGGAAGGAAGGAAAGAAAGAAATCCATTTCCAGAAAATCGTCTGACCTCAGGGCTTCCCCACCCAACTCCCCCACATGTGACAGTCCCCCAACTCAACAGCCTACAGCCCCAAATTCCCCCAAATGGCTGACCCCGCTTTGGTGCAGGAGTTCCTGAGCCTCCCCGGCCAGGTTCCTACTGGCTCTGTTCTCTGAGATGAGAAATGTGCCACAGGCAGACCAACCCTCTGACTCAGCAATGAGGACCTTCGAAAGAATGGCCAGGGACACATCCCTCACCCAGGGACATCTCTTTCCCCACAGTCCCATTGTTCCTGGCTCTAAAGAAAGTCACCCTGTGAACACAGCACGTGCAGTTGAGAATCTGTGTAAGATTCTGATGGTTTTGGAGACAGGGTCTAGCTCTGTGGGACAAGCTGGGACCTGGTGAAACAACCGTCATTCAAAATTGTGGGCTCCGGCGATTCTCCTGCCTCAACCTCCAGAGTGGCTGGGATGATGGGCACCTCGACCCCAGACACCCTGTTTGGATGGGTGCAGAGATGGGGTCACCTTGTGTGGCCTAGGCTGGTCTTGGGTTCCTAGGATCCAGCCATTCTCCCGCCTCAGACTCCTAGAGCACTGGGATTTCAGGTGTGGGGAGCTGCACCACGAATTTTGGTTCGTTTTTGACCAAGGATTGAGGCCGGTCTTGGGGGATCAGGTTGATCATCTCAGCACTTTGGGAGGCCGAGGCTAGTGGCCAGCTCAAGCCCTCAGGCTAAGACCCACCCAGACACCTTGGAGAGACCTAATCTCTACCCTCCATCCCAAATGACCTGGGTGTGGTGGTGCACACCTGTCCTTCCGGTATCTTGGAAGGCTGCGTAAAGGCTCAATGGAGTCTGGCAGTCTGAAGCTGCAGTGGCCCAGAGTGAGCCATTCCCCTTCAGGCTGGGTCATGGAGTGAGACTCCGACTCAAAGAGAAAAGGGAAAAAAGGGGAAAAAGAAGAGTATCCATTTTTGTATGGAGATGGGATCATTGTGAACAGACAGAGATCATTTGGGAAGGAAGCCCCAGGTTTGGGTCTAGAGTTCCTGAAAGACAGTGGATTGGCAGACAATCTGATGCTGACTTTGTGAGGCCGAGACATGGGACCACTGGTGCCTGGGAGTTGGAGACCAGACTGGGCCACGAAGCAAAACATCATCGCTCCCTGGAATGCAAACACTGGAGTCCTCATGGTGGCGACGAAGGTCCCAGCTACACGGGATGCTATGGCCTCCGTCCTGGGGGGTTCCTTTTCATCACACCCACTGACGGAACGTGCAAGTACAGGCTGGGCACCGTGGCTCATGGCCATCATCTCCTGCATGAGCCAAGGGATTGGAGACCAGCCCAGGTGACATGGTCAGACTCATCATGCCTAGTGGTCTGCAAAATTGAATTAGCCTTGGTGGGCCCCAGTTCCCAGCTGCCCAGGGGCTGAGGAGGTAGGACTAACTGAGGCCTGCAATTTGAGGCCCCAAGAGCCATGATCGTGCTGCTGTGCCATAGCCTGGTTGATGGAGATGCAGGGGACAAAAAAGATGCCTCCCACGTGCAACACGATGGGTGTCCTGGGATCCCCAGGGAAAGGTCCACGTGAGCAGGACACAATGGAGTGATCTGGAGAGTAAGGGGCCCTCCCCCTTCCCATAGGTGGCAGACAGGGTGACTGGAAGCTGGACTGGCTGCGGCATTGCAGCACCGCCTTGATCTCTCTGTGCCCAATGAACTCTCTAGCTTGCAGCTGTCTGTTCTGTGAGCTCACACACGTCTTTTATGTGGTGCATGTGTGTGGAGAGTGGAGGCTGGCATTCTGGGGCACATGGCCAAAGGCGTGGAGCAAAAGTGCCTGGTGGCCACCTTTGAAACATCCCACGAATGAGAGACAGGAAAGTGCCTTTTCCTCTCCCATCCCTGAGGGCGATTCGTCATTCTTGGTGGCAGGGGTGGTGGCGGTGGTGGTGGAGGTGATTATTATTATTTGGAGACGGAATCCTGCTGTCGCCAAGGCCAGAGTGCAGGGGCATGCTCACAGCCAACATGAACTCCACCTGCCGGACTCAGGCACGTCTACTGCCTCAGACTCCTGAGTGTCTGGAACCACAGGCTTATGCCACCATGCCTGGATAATCTTTGGACTTATTTTTGATGGCCATGATGTGGTCTCACCCCATGTTCCAGGCTGGTGTCAGACCTGCAGGCTCAGGTCGTCCACTAGCCTGGGACTCTGAAGGGCTGGAATGAAAATCTGAGCCCTGGAGCCCGGCCTGTCGGTGCTGTTTTGGTGGTGGTTGGTATTACTATTCTGAATCAGAGTCCCACTCTCTTGCCTAGGCTGGTGCTCAGAGACACACTCTCGGTCAACGCAGCCTCCACCAGCTGGCCTCTGGAGTTTTCCCACCATTTCCTCCTGAGTGACTGGAACAACAGGCATGGGCCACCATGCTCCATTCAATTTTTTGACCTCTTGTAGAGACGAAGTCTTGCCAAAGTGCCCGGGGTGGTCTCGAGCCTGGGGGCTCGGCCTCCCAGATTGCTGAATGACAGGCATGAACCACAGTGCCTGGCCTCCACACCCATCTCGGGTCCCCACCATGAGGCCCGCTCCCTTCCAATGACCCAGGACCCTGGAGAGTGCTGTCGGAGTCGCCCACCAAACCCTCCACCAGGGGAGGGCCAGACTCATGGGCGTGTCTCCACTGGGTTGCACACCCCACCACCCACCTCAATCCCCAGGGTGGACATGCTCACTGTTCCCATGGGCCACCCCGGGGTAAGGGAGGTCATGAATCTTAAAACTTTGGGGGGGCAGGGACTTCAGGACAACTCATGCCTGTCTCCTCAGGACTCGGGAAGGCCAAGGTGGGAAGATGGCCATAGCCTGGGAGCTCGATACCAGGCTGGATACCATAGTAAGCCCCCACCTCAACCCCAAGCAAAACCCCAAAAACCTTGAGTGAGGGCAGGCATCAGCAGGAGGATTGCCGCCAGTCCAGAGTTCAAGACAAGGCAGTAAGAGCAGGATGTCTACCAAATGGAAAGCTTGTGATCACAGCATTTTGGGAGGCCCAGGACAAGAGGATGGCCCAAGTTGGGTAGTTTGAGAGCAGCCTGGGCAACCTAATGAAGAAAGAAAAGAAAGAAAGAAAGAAAGAAAGAAAGAAAGAAAGAAAGAAAGAAAGAAAGAAAGAAAGAAAGAAAGAAAGAAAGAAAGAAAGAAAGATATCCATTCTCCTGCAAACCTGTGCTCAGTCCTTTCCCCCCTGCCAACCCCACATGTGAGGGTATCCCAAGCTTGGCAAATTCCAGCCTTAATTATCCCCAATGACTGCCCTTGCTTTGGTGTGGGAGTTGCTGAGGCTCCCTGCTTGGGTTCCTGCCGGCACTCCTCTCCGAGGTGAGAATTGTGACCTAGGGTGACCAACCATCTGATACAGCAACAAGGACCTTCCACCACGAAAGGTCAGGGACACATCCCTCTCCCAGAGTCATTTCTTCCCCCAATCCTATTTTTCCTGGCTCAAAAGCCAGATGATCTGTGAATGCACCACACACAATTCAGAATCTGTATACGATTCTGGTGTTTTTGGAGACAGGGTCTGGCTCTGTGGCCGAGACACGGCCAGCGTTCACTGCACCCTCAATATTGCAGTCTCTGGTGATCCACCACCATCAGCCTTCCGAGTGGATGGGATGGTGGGCACCTCGACACATTACTACTTGTTTGGATGGGTGCAGAGACGGGGTCTCCCTGCATGGCCTGGGCTGGTCTTGGGCTCCTGAACTCCAATGATCCTCCCACCTCAGCTGGAATTTCACGTATGGGCTACCACACCAGGCTTTCTGTTTCATTTTTGATGAAGGATTGTGGCTGGGCTTGGGAGCTCAGCATTGTTATCCCAGGTCTTTGTGAGGCTGAGACCACTGGCTGGCCTGAGCTTGCAGACTGAGAACCACCTGGGCACATTGGTGAGACCTCATCTCTACCCTCCATCCCAAAAGAGCCAGGTGTGGTGGTGCGTGATTGTCATTCTGACTCAGGAGGTGGAGACAGGCTCACCAGAGCCCGGTGGGCTGAGGCTGTGGTGGCTGGGAGAAAGTCAACACTCTCCAGCCTGGGCAATGTAGTTAAATTCTGACTCAAAGAAAAAAAAGGATAAAAGGATAATAAAGGAGAGCATTGATTTGTGTATGGAGTTGGGATCATCATAAACAGAGATCATTTGGGAATGACGATACAGACTTGGCCCTAGAGTTCTCGAAAAATGGTGGATGGGTAGACAACCAGGCTGTGGTTTTATGAGGCTGAAGCCAGGGTCAGTTTGAGCCTCAGAGAAATGACCAGCCTAGAACATGTAGTGAGACCTCATTGCTCCATGGTAGGCAAACTGGAGTTGCATGTGGTAGCATCTGCAGTCCCAGCTACACAGGATGCGGTGGCATCCACCCCCAGGCATTCCTTTGTGTCACCCCCATCTACTGAATATGCGAGTCCAGACCAGGAACCATAGCTCACAGCCATCAGACCTGCACACTTGTAGGCCCAGGTGGGAGGTGGCCTGAGCTCAGAGGTCGGAGATCAGCTCAGGCGACCTGGCCAGACCTCATTTCAGTGAGAGTTCCCAAGAATCAAGTCAGGCATGTTGACCCCCCGAGCCTCGGCTGCTCAGGGGCCGAGCGGGGAGGACCCCATAAGCTCCACAGGTTGAAGCCCCAGGAACCACTATCATGCCACCGAGCACCAGCCCAGGCATTGGAGACTACGGCAACAAAGAAGATGCCTCCCAAGTGTGTCATGATGGGAGTCCAAGGCTCCACATTAAAAGGTCTGTGTGGGCAGGAGACGATGGAGTGATTGAGAGAGGAAGGGGCCCTAACCCTGAGTGAAGGTGGCAGATAGGGCAACCCGAACATTGGCAGGCCACGCAATGCCAGGCTGTCTTGATCCCTCTGTGCCCAATGGCCACCCTAACTCGGGGTCATTTGTTCCATGAGCTCACACATGTCTTTGCTGTGGGGCATGAGTGTGGAGGGTGGGTGCAGGCCTTCTGGGGCATGTGACCAAAGGCATGAGATGAATGTGCCTGGTGGCCACCCATGCAAACTCCCGTGAATGACAGGCCGGAAAGTGCCTCTTCTTCTCCCATCCCTGAGCGTGACTCCTCGTGCTGTGTGACAGGGTTGGTGGTGGTGGTGGTGGTGGTGATTATTATTTGGAGTCGGAATCCCACCCTCTCTCCAAGGATGTATAGCAGGGGCATGCTCACACCCACTGTGGACTCTAACTGCTGGGCTTAGTGGATCCTCCCACCTCGGCCTCATAAGTGTCTGGAACCAGAGACCTGTGCCACAAGGCCTGGCTAATCTTTTGATTTATTTTTGATGGCTAAGATGAAGTCTTGCTCCATATTCCAGGCTGGTGTCGAACCTATAGGTTCAGGCCATCCACTCACCTGGGCCTTTGAAAGGTGGGGATGCCAGACTGAGACCTTGATCCCGGCCTGTGGTTGTGGTGGTGGTGTGGCTGTTATTATTATTGTAAGTCAGAGTCCTGCTCTGTCACCAAGGTTGGTGTGCAAGGGCCCACTCTTGGACACCATGACCTCCAGTAATTGTCCCACCCCAGCAACCTGAGTGGCCATAATGACAGGCATTCGCCACTATGCTTGGCTCATTTTTTTTGGTTTTTGTAGAGATGAGGTCCCACCAAGGTCTCAAATAAGGGGGCTCAGGCCATCCTCCCACCTCAGTCACCCAGAGCAACTGAATGACAGGTGTGAGCACTCGCACCTGATCTTCACACCCCACGGGTCCCCACCAAGAGTCTGGCTCCCTTCCAATGGCCCAGGACCCCGGAGAGTGCAGCCAGGGTCACCCACTGAGCCCTTTCCAGGGGAAGAGCCTGGCACACAAGTGTGTCTCTGCCGGGGCACCACCCATCCACTTACCTCATTCCCCAGGTTGGAACCACTCTATCCTCCAAGGGACTGTCTTAGGGAAAGGGAGGGCATGATTCTCAAACCTTCAGTGGGGCATAGAGTGCAAAATGACCCACGCCTGCCTCCTCACTTGGGGATGCTGGGATGGGAAGATGGCTGGAAACCTGGAGCTTGAGACCAGGCTGGACACCATAGCAAGCCCCCACCTTGACTCCAAGCAAAACCCAGAAAACCTGGGGTGAGGGCAGGACTCTGCAGGAGGATCACCTCAGGCCCAGAGGTCAAGACCAGGAAGGAAGATGAGGATACCAACCAAATGGAAAGCTTGTGATCACAGCTGTTTGGGAAGCCGAGGCTGAGAAGAAGGTTCAAGTTTGGCAGTTTGAGAGCAACCAGGACTACTTTGTGAGGGAACAAAAGAGAGAGAGTGAAGAAAAGAAAGAAAGAGAGTGAGAGACAGAGAGAGACAGAGAGAGTGAAAGAAAGAAAGAAAGAAAGAAAGAAAGAAAGAAAGAAAGAAAGAAAGAAAGAAAGAAAGAAAGAAAGAAAAAGAAATCCATTAACCTGCAAACCTTCTGCCCTCAGTCCTTCCCCCTAGCCCTGCCACATCTGAGGTTCCTCCAAGCTTGGCACCTTAAAAGGCCCAACCACCACCCAATGGCTGCCCCCGCTTTATGTGGAAGTTCCTAAACCTCCCTGACGGGTTCCTGCCAGTTCTCATCTTCGAGGTGTGAAATGTGGCCCAGGCAGGTCGACGCTCCGACTCGACATTGAAGACCTTCCACCGAGAAAGCCCAGGGACACTTCCTCTACCGGGAACATTTCCTTCCCATCAATCCCATTTTTCCTGCCCCTAAATTCAGTTGTCCTGTGAACACACCACACGCAGTTGAGAATCTTTGTAAGATTCAGATGATTTTGGAGATAGGGTCTGGTTCTGTTGCCCAAGGCTGGGACCCAGGGACATGACCACTGTTCACCGCCAGTCTCGAAATTGCAAGCTCCGGCGATCTTCTCACCTCAGCCTCCAGAGTGGCCATGATGACGTGCACCTTGACCCAAGACCCCCTGTTGGGATGGGTGCGGAGATGTGGTCTCCCTGTGTGGTCAGGGCTGGTCTTGGGGTCCTTGGCCCCAACCATCCTCCCGTTCTGACTCACAGAAAGTTGGGAATCCAGGCGTGGGCTGCCATGCCAGGCTGGCTGGTTCATTTTCGACAAAGGATCGAGACCGGGCTTGAGGTTTTAGCCTCATCATCCCAGTGCTTTGTGAAGATGAGGCCAGTGGCTGGCCTGAGCCCGTGGGCCGAGACCCACCCATGCACCTCGGCAAGACCTCCTCTCTACCATCTATTACAAATGAGCAGGGCATGGTGGTGCATGCCTGTCCTTCTGGCCCTGTGGAAGGCAGGGATAAGTTTCACCAGAGCCCAACGTGCCGAGGTTTTGGTGGCCAGGAGCAAGCCACTGCCCTCCAGTTTAGGCGATGGAGTGAGACACCAACTCAAAGAAAAAAAAAGGAAGCAGGTAAAAAAAGAGTAGCGTCCATTTGTGTATGGAGTTGGGATCAACGTGAACAGACAGAGATCATTTGGGAAGAAGGCCCCAGCCTTCAGCCCAGAGTTCCCAAAAGATTGTGGATTGGCAGAAAATCAGACTCTGGCTTTGGGAGACTGAGGTGGGGGAACGCTGGAGCCCGGGAGTTTGAGACCTGCCTGGACCACGTGGTGAGACCTCATTGCTCCCTGTAATGCAAACAGTGCAGTTTGCATGTGGTGTCGCCCATGGTCCCAGCTACACGGGATGCAGTGGCCTCCATCCAGGAGCATTCCTTAACATCGCCCTCGCAGACAGAACGTGTGAGTCCAGGCTAGGCACCATGGCACAGAGTCATCTGTCCCGTGCCCTAGAAGGATGAGGTGGGAGGCTGCCTGAGCTTAGGGGTTAGAGACCAGTCCGGGCGACGTGGGCAGAGCTCATCTTGGTGAGAGTTTCCCAAAATCGAGTCAGGTGTGGTGGCTCCCAGAGTACTGGCTACCTGGGACTAGATGGGGTAATACTTCCTGAGCCTCACAGAATGAGGTCCAGGGAGCCAAGGTTGTGCCGCCATGCCCCACCCTGCCTGACAGAGACTCCAGCGACAATAAAGACCCCTCCCACATGCATCTCCATAGGCGTCCATGGCTCCCAAGGGAAACATCCTCATGGGCAGGGAAAGAAGGAGTGATAGAAAGAGGAAGGATTCCTCCCCCCACCCAAAGGCAACAGACAGGGACTTCAGACCCTGGCTTGCTGTGATTTTGCTGGACCACCTTGATTGCACTATGCCCAATGTCCACCCTTGCTCAGGACCGTCTGTTCTGTGAGCTCATGCATGTCTTTGCTGTGGGGCACGAGTGTGGAGGGTGGAGGCAGGCCTTCTGGGTCGTGTGGCCAAAGGCATGGGAGGGACACGCCTGGTGGCCACCTTTGAAACCTCACATGATAGCCCAGAAAGTGCATTTTCCTCTCCCATCCCTGAGCATGACTCCTCGTGCTGTGTGTCATGTATGGTGATGGGG